>NW_027601477.1:0-140000 GCF_053455715.1 Rhinoraja longicauda
GGAGCAGGCCCCATATTGACATTAATTTGTATCCCTACTGCTCCCCTTGTCTGCTGGTTTTATCACAATCTCATTTTTATCCCTCAGCTCTGCCATGGTCTCCCTCTCTTTTCTGGTGAGGTTTGGCCTTTCCTTTGTCATGGGCATATCACAGGCTGTTTTGGTAATGTTCATTTAAAATGTGTCGTGTTTGTTTGGCTTTACCCACGTTCCAGCATTAGTGCCCAATTTGTGCAATGTTTCCTGGGTGGGATTTGCCGGTTTTACAAATTGTGTCATTATCTCACCCTGCCTCCTGATACCCTTATGGGGTCGGCTCTGTTCTTGCAGAACCCTCAGGTGGTGCAGAGTCTGGGCCATTTTATCAACATCTTGCCCTGCTTCCTGATGCCCTTATGGGGTCGGCTCTGTTCTTGCAGAACCCTCAGGTGGTGCAGAGTCTGGGCCTTGTTATCAATATCTTAACCTGCTTCCTGATGCCCTTATGGGGTCGGCTCTGTTACAAAAGCCTCAGGTGGTGCAGAGTATGGGCCTTGTTATCAATATCTTACCCTGCTTCCTGATGCCCTTATGGGGTCGGCTCTGTTCTTGCAGAACCCTCAGGTGGTGCAGAGTCTGGGCCTTGTTATCCATATCTTGCACTGCTTCCTGATGCCCTTATGGGGTCGGCTCTGTTCTTGCAGAACACTCAGGTGGTGCAGAGTCTGGGCCTTGTTATCAATATCTTAACCTGCTTCCTGATGCCCTTATGGGGTCGGCTCTGTTCTTGCAGAACCCTCAGGTGGTGCAGAGTCTGGGCCTTGTTATCAATATCTTGCACTGCTTCCTGATACCCTTATGGGATCGGCTCTGTTACAAAAGCCTCAGGTGGTGCAGAGTATGGGCCTTGTTATCAATATCTTACCCTGCTTCCTGATGCCCTTATGGGGTCGGCTCTGTTCTTGCAGTACCCTCAGGTGGTGCAGAGTCTGGGCCACTTTATAAATAACTCTGCCTGCGACTGCAAAGGAATCTCTCGGTTTCGGTTGACTCCTGTGCTGGTCATGATTCACATTAATACTGTTGTTAAACAATCACACTCATCCCCTCCCCCCTGCATGTAATTACTCATTTCGGGCTCAGTTAGTACAATGCAATACTACTGTAGTAAACTATAAACATCAAATATCTCTAGTACAGTTTACACCCAGGTGCTCCACAAGTCCTTGGTTTTTTCCGGCTTACGGAGACCACTTGCTGAACTTTTCCCTGGTGAAAGGTAGGGTAGGTACGTCATCGGGGTCATCAGGTGGGTACCCTCCTTCCTCGACGTTTCATTGATAAGCCCACAACGTCTCCAGAGGGCTCAACGGTGAAACCTGGCGTCCCAGGTACACCCCCTCAGTTCCATACCCTCCTGTTTTAATCTTGCAGCTCAACTCGCAGCTCTACTCAACTTCTAGCCGATAAGGGGTTTTAAAGGGTAGGTTGATGTCCCTACCTTTCTGGATTTACTCCTCCCATGTGCTGAGTCCTGGGACCGGTGACTGGGTAACAAGCCTCCAGTTTCGCTCTTGCTGTAGCTTCATCAGGGAAAAATCAATAACTACTACTGGTCGGTGGGGAGTTTTAAAGGGTGGGTTGAAAATCCCTCCCTTTCTGGGTATGTCCTTACCATCTGCTGACTTGGGACTGGTCACTTTGGTTAGGACTGTTGATGTCATCCCTATTCTTTGTGTTTGTTTGATTGTTTGTGTTCCTGGCCTCCTGCTGTTTTATCTGCTGTTAATGTTTTCAGCATTCCTCTGGCCTCCTGTCTTTATCATGTTCTGAAAGTCTTTGTTGTGAGTGAGTGGGCTTTGCAAACCTGCACCTGGTCTGTGTGGAGCTAGTGGCCGTTGTGTGGTGGGGGGGGGGGGGGGGGGTTCTGAGGTGGGCTGAGGTGGGAGTGGGTATCGTGTTGTGAGTGTGTAAGGGTCCTATCACTCCCTTCAATTGTCCGTCTTTTCTGGGGGAGCTAGGTGTGTTCCAGGTGTGATGGGGTGGGGGGTCTCTGGGTCTAGAGGGTACTCGGATGGATCATCTATTTACAAAGCTTTAAGATCCTCTTTTGGCGGTCTTCTGGGTTGTTTGGGGAGGTCCTATGCAACCCGATGTTAGGGTTAGATTCTGTGGGTGGGGGTTATTTCCTATCTTTGTTGAGTTGAGGGTGGGTGCCAAGGGTCTTTTTGGGGCTGTTTGGGGTGATCCAGTGCCGTTCCGTGTTAGGGTTAGGTTTGGGGGGTGGGCACATTGGCCATCTCTGGCATGCCGTCTACCTTGCTGGGGTTTGAGGGTGGGTGCCTAGGGTTTTTTGGGGACTGTTTGGGGTGGTCCGGTGCAGTCCGGTGTTAGGGTTAGGTTTATGGGTGGGGAAGGGTGCATAGGGACCCCCTCCGGGGTGAGGGTATCATCTATCCTTGTGAGGTATGAGTAGGTGTCAAGGGTCTTTTGGGTTGTTGGCACCCTGTGTGGTTCTCCCTGCTATTCTATCCTAAAGTTGTTTTTAGGTTTGAAGGATTGCATAAATCTGAGCCTGTGATTATTTCAATCCTCACTATCTAGGCTGGTACCCTTACATTTTTTCCCCCTTGGATTGGGTTTCACCCTCCTGACTCCGTTTGAATCTTTTTTGTGGCTTGCTCCTCCTGCGGTTTTGATTTGTAAAGGTGATGAGGCCCGTGTCACTGCTAAGGTTAGGTTGTGATTTATCGGACAGTGGGACAAAATGCCCTCTGGTGCTCAATGATCTCTGCCTGGAGATTCCTTTTCACCATGTACTGCCACTTTGCTCTGGCCCACGGTCTCATCACCCTCGTACAAATCTGTTGACCTTTGCACTTGCCCTTCTGTAGATTTTTAGGAGTCAGTCAGGGTCCACCCTAAGTTTGAGTTTATGCTTGGTTGAGGCCCTTGGCCTCTCGCGTCGAACGCTTCAATCCATATCCCCTCTGCCCTCTTCCGACACCCGGTTGACTAATTTATGTTTGTTTCTAGGCCCATGATCTCTAGGGACTGGGTCCCGTGCTGCTGGGAGTGTCAACTACTGGGTATGGACTTTATGTGTTGCTGAGGTGTCCTGTCAGGCTGATTCTGAGGCTGTTACCTGTTTCGCCTATGTAGAGTAAGTTACACTCCTTACATTAAACTGCATACACCCCATTATTTTGCTCACAGGTTATCCTCTGTGCTATCCGGTCTCTCCTGTCACCCTGTTCTATGTTTTTGTCTATTACCCAGTGGGAGCAGGCCCCATATTGACATTAATTTGTATCCCTACTGCTCCCCTTGTCTGCTGGTTTTATCACAATCTCATTTTTATCCCTCAGCTCTGCCATGGTCTCCCTCTCTTTTCTGGTGAGGTTTGGCCTTTCCTTTGTCATGGGCATATCACAGGCTGTTTTGGTAATGTTCATTTAAAATGTGTCGTGTTTGTTTGGCTTTACCCACGTTCCAGCATTAGAGGCCAATTTTTGCAATGTTTCCTGGGTGGGATTTGCCGGTTTTACAAATTGTGTTATTATCTCACCCTGCCTCCTGATACACTTATGGGGTCGGCTCTGTTCTTGCAGAACCCTCAGGTGGTGCAGAGTCTGGGCCTTGTTATCAATATCTTGCACTGCTTCCTGATACCCTTATGGGGTCGGCTCTGTTCTTGCAGAACCCTCAGGTGGTGCAGAGCCTGGGCCATTTTATCAACATCTTGCCCTGCTTCCTGATGCCCTTATGGGGTCAGCTCTGTTCTTGCAGAACCCTCAGGTGGTGCAGAGTCTGGGCCATTTTATCAACATCTTGCCCTGCTTCCTGATGCCCTTATGGGGTCGGCTCTGTTCTTGCAGAACCCTCAGGTGGTGCAGAGTCTGGGCCTTGTTATCAATATCTTAACCTGCTTCCTGATGCCCTTATGGGGTCGGCTCTGTGCTTGCAGAACCCTCAGGTGGTGCAGATCCTGGGCCATTTTATCAATATCTTGCCCTGCTTCCTGATGCCCTTATGGGGTCGGCTCTGTTCTTGCCGAACCCTCAGGTGGTGCAGATCCTGGGCCATTTTATCAATATCTTACCCTGCTTCCTGATGCCCTTATGGGGTCGGCTCTGTGCATTAGGGTTAGGGTTAGGGTTAGGGTTAGGGTTAGGGTTAGGGTTAGGGTTAGGGTTAGGGTTAGGGTTAGGGTTAGGGTTAGGGTTAGGGTTAGGGTTAGGGTTAGGTTGTGATTTATCGGCCAGTGGGACAAAATGCCCTCTGGTGCTCAATGATCTCTGCCTGGAGATTCCTTTTCACCATGTACTGCCACTTTGCTCTGGCCCACGGTCTCATCACCCTCGTACAAATCTGTTGACCTTTGCACTTGCCCTTCTGTAGATTTTTAGGAGTCAGTCAGGGTCCACCCTAAGTTTGAGTTTATGCTTGGTTGAGGCCCTTGGCCTCTCGCGTCTAACGCTTCAATCCATATCCCCTCTGCCCTCTTCCGACACCTAGTTGACCAATTTATGTTTGTTTCTAGGCCCATGATCTCTAGGGACTGGGTCCCGTGCTGCTGGGAGTGTCAACTACTGGGTATGGACTTTATGTGTTGCTGAGGTGTCCTGTCAGGCTGACTCTGAGGCTGTTACCTGTTTCGCCTATGTACAGTAAGTTACACTCCTTACATTAAACTGCATACACCCCATTATTTTGCTCACAGGTTATCCTCTGTGCTATCCGGTCTCTCCTGTCACCCTGTTCTATGTTTTTGTCTATTACCCAGTGGGAGCAGGCCCCATATTGACATTAATTTGTATCCCTACTGCTCCCCTTGTCTGCTGGTTTTATCACAATCTCATTTTTATCCCTCAGCTCTGCCATGGTCTCCCTCTCTTTTCTGGTGAGGTTTGGCCTTTCCTTTGTCATGGGCATATCACAGGCTGTTTTGGTAATGTTCATTTAAAATGTGTCGTGTTTGTTTGGCTTTACCCACGTTCCAGCATTAGAGGCCAATTTTTGCAATGTTTCCTGGGTGGGATTTGCCGGTTTTACAAATTGTGTTATTATCTCACCCTGCCTCCTGATACACTTATGGGGTCGGCTCTGTTCTTGCAGAACCCTCAGGTGGTGCAGAGTCTGGGCCTTGTTATCAATATCTTGCACTGCTTCCTGATACCCTTATGGGGTCGGCTCTGTTCTTGCAGAACCCTCAGGTGGTGCAGAGCCTGGGCCATTTTATCAACATCTTGCCCTGCTTCCTGATGCCCTTATGGGGTCGGCTCTTTTCTTGCAGAACCCTCAGGTGGTGCAGAGTCTGGGCCATTTTATCAACATCTTACCCTGCTTCCTGATGCCCTTATGGGGTCGGCTCTGTTCTTGCAGAACCCTCAGGTGGTGCAGAGTCTGGGCCTTGTTATCAATATCTTACACTGCTTCCTGATACCCTTATGGGGTCGGCTCTGTTCTTGCAGAAACCTCAGGTGGTGCAGCGCCTGGGCCATTTTATCAATATCTTGCCCTGCTTCCTGATGCCCTTATGGGATCGGCTCTGTTCTTGCAGAACCCTCAGGTGGTGCGGAGTCTGGGCCTTGTTATAAATATCTTACCCTGCTTCCTGATGCCCTTATGGGGTCGGCTCTGTTCTTGCAGAACCCTCAGGTGGTGCAGATCCTGGGCCATTTTATCAATATCTTACCCTGCTTCCTGATGCCCTTATGGGGTCGGCTCTGTTCTTGCAGAACCCTCAGGTGGTGCAGAGTCTGGGCCTTGTTATCAATATCTTACCCTGCTTCCTGATGCCCTTATGGGGTCGGCTCTGTTCTTGCAGAACCCTCAGGTGGTGCAGAGTCTGGGCCACTTTATAAATAACACTGCCTGCGACTGCAAAGGAATCTCTTGGTCTCGGTTGACTCCTGTGCTGGTCATGATTCACATTAATACTGTTATTAAACAATCACACTCATCCCCTCCCCTCTGCATGTAATTACTCATTTCTGGCTCAGTTAGTACAATGCAATACTACTGCAGTAAACTATAAACATCAAGTATCTCTAGTACAGTTTCTACAATGCAATACTAGTGCAGTAAACTATAAACATCAAATATCTCTAGTACAGTTTACACCCAGGTGCTCCACAAGTCCTTGGTTTTTTCCGGCTTACGGAGACCACTTGCTGAACTTTTCCCTGGTGAAAGGTAGGGTAGGTACGTCATCGGGGTCATCAGGTGGGTACCCTCCTTCCTCGACGTTTCATTGATAAGCCCACAACGTCGCCATAGGGCTCAACGGTGAAACCTGGCGTCCCAGGTACACCCCCCTCAGTTCCATACCCTCCTGTTTTAATCTTGCAGCTCAACTCGCAGCTGTACTCAACTTCTAGCCGATAAGGGGTTTTAAAGGGTAGGTTGATGTCCCTACCTTTCTGGATTTACTCCTCCCATGTGCTGAGTCCTGGGACCGGTGACTGGGTAACAAGCCTCCAGTTTCGCTCTTGCTGTAGCTTCATCAGGGAAAAATCAATAACTACTACTGGTCGGTGGGGAGTTTTAAAGGGTGGGTTGAAAATCCCTCCCTTTCTGGGTATGTCCTTTCCATCTGCTGACTTGGGACTGGTCACTTTGGTTGGGACTGTTGATGTCATCCCTATTCTTTGTGTTTGTTTGATTGTTTGTGTTCCTGGCCTCCTGCTGTTTTATCTGCTGTTAATGTTTTCAGCATTCCTCTGGCCTCCTGTCTTTATCATGTTCTGAAAGTCTTTGTTGTGAGTGAGTGGGCTTTGCAAATCTGCACCTGGTCTGTGTGGAGCTAGTGGCCGTTGTGTGGTGGGGGGGGGGTCTCTGAGGTGGGCTGAGGTGGGAGTGGGTATCGTGTTGTGAGTGTGTAAGGGTCCTATCACTCCCTTCAATTGTCCGTCTTTTCTGGGGGAGCTAGGTGTGTTCCAGGTGTGATGGGGTGGGGGGTCTCTGGGTCTAGAGGGTACTCGGATGGATCATCTATTTACAAAGGTTTAAGATCCTCTTTTGGGGGTCTTTTGGGTTGTTTGGGGAGGTCCTATGCAACCCGATGTTAGGGTTAGATTCTGTGGGTGGGGGTTATTTCCTATCTTTGTTGAGTTGAGGGTAGGTGCCAAGGGTCTTTTTGGGGCTGTTTGGGGTGATCCAGTGCCGTTCCGTGTTAGGGTTAGGTTTGGGGGGTGGGCACATTGGCCATCTCTGGCATGCCGTCTACCTTGCTGGGGTTTGAGGGTGGGTGCCTAGGGTTTTTGGGGGACTGTTTGGGGTGGTCCGGTGCAGTCCGGTGTTAGGGTTAGGTTTATGGGTGGGGAAGGGTGCATAGGGACCCCCTCCGGGGTGAGGGTATCATCTATCCTTGTGAGGTAGGAGTAGGTGTCAAGGGTCTTTTGGGTTGTTGGCACCCTGTGTGGTTCTCCCTGCTATTCTATCCTAAAGTTGTTTTTAGGTTTGAAGGATTGCATAAATCTGAGCCTGTGATTATTTCAATCCTCACTATCTAGGCTGGTACCCTTACATTATATTCCCCCTTGGATTGGGTTTCACCCTCCTGACTCCGTTTGAATCTTTTTTGTGGCTTGCTCCTCCTGCGGTTTTGATTTGTAAAGGTGATGAGGCCCGTGTCACTGCTAAGGTTAGGTTGTGATTTATCGGACAGTGGGACAAAATGCCCTCTGGTGCTCAATGATCTCTGCCTGGAGATTCCTTTTCACCATGTACTGCCACTTTGCTCTGGCCCACGGTCTCATCACCCTCGTACAAATCTGTTGACCGTTGCACTTGCCCTTCTGTAGATTTTTAGGAGTCAGTCAGGGTCCACCCTAAGTTTGAGTTTATGCTTGGTTGAGGCCCTTGGCCTCTCGCGTCTAACGCTTCAATCCATATCCCCTCTGCCCTCTTCCGACACCCGGTTGACTAATTTATGTTTGTTTCTAGGCCCATGATCTCTATGGACTGGGTCCCGTGCTGCTGGGAGTGTCAACTACTGGGTATGGACTTTATGTGTTGCTGAGGTGTCCTGTCAGGCTGATTCTGAGGCTGTTACCTGTTTCGCCTATGTAGAGTAAGTTACACTCCTTACATTAAACTGCATACACCCCATTATTTTGCTCACAGGTTATCCTCTGTGCTATCCGGTCTCTCCTGTCACCCTGTTCTATGTTTTTGTCTATTACCCAGTGGGAGCAGGCCCCATATTGACATTAATTTGTATCCCTACTGCTAACCTTGTCTGCTGGTTTTATCACAATCTCATTTTTATCCCTCAGCTCTGCCATGGTCTACCTCTCTTTTCAGGTGAGGTTTGGCCTTTCCTTTGTCATGGGCATATCAAAGGCTGTTTTGGTAATGTTCATTTAAAATGTGTCGTGTTTGTTTGGCGTTACCCACGTTCCAGCATTAGAGGCCAATTTTTGCAATGTTTCCTGGGTGGGATTTGCCGGTTTTACAAATTGTGTTATTATCTCACCCTGCCTCCTGATACACTTATGGGGTCGGCTCTGTTCTTGCAGAACCCTCAGGTGGTGCAGAGTCTGGGCCTTGTTATCAATATCTTGCACTGCTTCCTGATACCCTTATGGGGTCGGCTCTGTTCTTGCAGAACCCTCAGGTGGTGCAGAGCCTGGGCCATTTTATCAACATCTTGCCCTGCTTCCTGATGCCCTTATGGGGTCGGCTCTGTGCTTGCAGAACCCTCAGGTGGTGCAGATCCTGGGCCATTTTATCAATATCTTGCCCTGCTTCCTGATGCCCTTATGGGGTCGGCTCTGTTCTTGCCGAACCCTCAGGTGGTGCAGATCCTGGGCCATTTTATCAATATCTTACCCTGCTTCCTGATGCCCTTATGGGGTCGGCTCTGTTCTTGCAGAACCCTCAGGTGGTGCAGATCCTGGGCCATTTTATCAATATCTTACCCTGCTTCCTGATGCCCTTATGGGGTCGGCTCTGTTCTTGCAGAACCCTCAGGTGGTGCAGAGTCTGGGCCTTGTTATCAATATCTTACACTGCTTCCTGATGCCCTTATGGGGTCGGCTCTGTTCTTGCAGAACCCTCAGGTGGTGCAGAGTCTGGGCCACTTTATAAATAACACTGCCTGCCACTGCAAAGGAATCTCTTGGTCTCGGTTGACTCCTGTGCTGGTCATGATTCACATTAATACTGTTATTAAACAATCACACTCATCCCCTCCCCTCTGCATGTAATTACTCATTTCTGGCTCAGTTAGTACAATGCAATACTACTGCAGTAAACTATAAACATCAAGTATCTCTAGTACAGTTTCTACAATGCAATACTAGTGCAGTAAACTATAAACATCAAATATCTCTAGTACAGTTTACACCCAGGTGCTCCACAAGTCCTTGGTTTTTTCCGGCTTACGGAGACCACTTGCTGAACTTTTCCCTGGTGAACGGTAGGGTAGGTACGTCATCGGGGTCATCAGGTGGGTACCCTCCTTCCTCGACGTTTCATTGATAAGCCCACAACGTCGCCAGAGGGCTCAACGGTGAAACCTGGCGTCCCAGGTACACCCCCCTCAGTTCCATACCCTCCTGTTTTAATCTTGCAGCTCAACTCGCAGCTCTACTCAACTTCTAGCCGATAAGGGGTTTTAAAGGGTAGGTTGATGTCCCTACCTTTCTGGAATTACTCCTCCCATGTGCTGAGTCCTGGGACCGGTGACTGGGTAACAAGCCTCCAGTTTCGCTCTTGCTGTAGCTTCATCAGGGAAAAATCAATAACTACTACTGGTCGGTGGGGAGTTTTAAAGGGTGGGTTGAAAATCCCTCCCTTTCTGGGTATGTCCTTACCATGTGCTGACTTGGGACTGGTCACTTTGGTTAGGACTGTTGATGTCATCCCTATTCTTTGTGTTTGTTTGATTGTTTGTGTTCCTGGCCTCCTGCTGTTTTATCTGCTGTTAATGTTTTCAGCATTCCTCTGGCCTCCTGTCTTTATCATGTTCTGAAAGTCTTTGTTGTGAGTGAGTGGGCTTTGCAAACCTGCACCTGGTCTGTGTGGAGCTAGTGGCCGTTGTGTGGTGGGGGGGGGTTTCTGAGGTGGGCTGAGGTGGGAGTGGGTATCGTGTTGTGAGTGTGTAAGGGTCCTATCACTCCCTTCAATTGTCCGTCTTTTCTGGGGGAGCTAGGTGTGTTCCAGGTGTGATGGGGTGGGGGGTCTCTGGGTCTAGAGGGTACTCGGATGGATCATCTATTTACAAAGCTTTAAGATCCTCTTTTGGCGGTCTTCTGGGTTGTTTGGGGAGGTCCTATGCAACCCGATGTTAGGGTTAGATTCTGTGGGTGGGGGTTATTTCCTATCTTTGTTGAGTTGAGGGTAGGTGCCAAGGGTCTTTTTGGGGCTGTTTGGGGTGATCCAGTGCCGTTCCGTGTTAGGGTTAGGTTTGGGGGGTGGGCACATTGGCCATCTCTGGCATGCCGTCTACCTTGCTGGGGTTTGAGGGTGGGTGCCTAGGGTTTTTTGGGGACTGTTTGGGGTGGTCCGGTGCAGTCCGGTGTTAGGGTTAGGTTTATGGGTGGGGAAGGGTGCATAGGGACCCCCTCCGGGGTGAGGGTATCATCTATCCTTGTGAGGTATGAGTAGGTGTCAAGGGTCTTTTGGGTTGTTGGCACCCTGTGTGGTTCTCCCTGCTATTCTATCCTAAAGTTGTTTTTAGGTTTGAAGGATTGCATAAATCTGAGCCTGTGATTATTTCAATCCTCACTATCTAGGCTGGTACCCTTACATTATATTCCCCCTTGGATTGGGTTTCACCCTCCTGACTCCGTTTGAATCTTTTTTGTGGCTTGCTCCTCCTGCGGTTTTGATTTGTAAAGGTGATGAGGCCCGTGTCACTGCTAAGGTTAGGTTGTGATTTATCGGACAGTGGGACAAAATGCCCTCTGGTGCTCAATGATCTCTGCCTGGAGATTCCTTTTCACCATGTACTGCCACTTTGCTCTGGCCCACGGTCTCATCACCCTCGTACAAATCTGTTGACCTTTGCACTTGCCCTTCTGTAGATTTTTAGGAGTCAGTCAGGGTCCACCCTAAGTTTGAGTTTATGCTTGGTTGAGGCCCTTGGCCTCTCGCGTCTAACGCTTCAATCCATATCCCCTCTGCCCTCTTCCGACACCCGGTTGACTAATTTATGTTTGTTTCTAGGCCCATGATCTCTAGGGACTCGGTCCCGTGCTGCTGGGAGTGTCAACTACTGGGTATGGACTTTATGTGTTGCTGAGGTGTCCTGTCAGGCTGATTCTGAGGCTGTTACCTGTTTCGCCTATGTAGAGTAAGTTACACTCCTTACATTAAACTGCATACACCCCATTATTTTGCTCACAGGTTATCCTCTGTGCTATCCGGTCTCTCCTGTCACCCTGTTCTATGTTTTTGTCTATTACCCAGTGGGAGCAGGCCCCATATTGACATTAATTTGTATCCCTACTGCTCCCCTTGTCTGCTGGTTTTATCACAATCTCATTTTTATCCCTCAGCTCTGCCATGGTCTCCCTCTCTTTTCTGGTGAGGTTTGGCCTTTCCTTTGTCATGGGCATATCACAGGCTGTTTTGGTAATGTTCATTTAAAATGTGTCGTGTTTGTTTGGCTTTACCCACGTTCCAGCATTAGAGGCCAATTTTTGCAATGTTTCCTGGGTGGGATTTGCCGGTTTTACAAATTGTGTTATTATCTCACCCTGCCTCCTGATACACTTATGGGGTCGGCTCTGTTCTTGCAGAACCCTCAGGTGGTGCAGAGTCTGGGCCTTGTTATCAATATCTTGCACTGCTTCCTGATACCCTTATGGGGTCGGCTCTGTTCTTGCAGAACCCTCAGGTGGTGCAGAGCCTGGGCCATTTTATCAACATCTTGCCCTGCTTCCTGATGCCCTTATGGGGTCGGCTCTGTTCTTGCAGAACCCTCAGGTGGTGCAGAGTCTGGGCCTTGTTATCAATATCTTAACCTGCTTCCTGATGCCCTTATGGGGTCGGCTCTGTGCTTGCAGAACCCTCAGGTGGTGCAGATCCTGGGCCATTTTATCAATATCTTGCCCTGCTTCCTGATGCCCTTATGGGGTCGGCTCTGTTCTTGCCGAACCCTCAGGTGGTGCAGATCCTGGGCCATTTTATCAATATCTTACCCTGCTTCCTGATGCCCTTATGGGGTCGGCTCTGTGCATTAGGGTTAGGGTTAGGGTTAGGGTTAGGGTTAGGGTTAGGGTTAGGGTTAGGGTTAGGGTTAGGGTTAGGGTTAGGGTTAGGGTTAGGGTTAGGGTTAGGGTTAGGGTTAGGGTTAGGGTTAGGGTTAGGTTGTGATTTATCGGACAGTGGGACAAAATGCCCTCTGGTGCTCAATGATCTCTGCCTGGAGATTCTTTTTCACCATGTACTGCCACTTTGCTCTGGCCCACGGTCTCATCACCCTCGTACAAATCTGTTGACCTTTGCACTTGCCCTTCTGTAGATTTTTAGGAGTCAGTCAGGGTCCACCCTAAGTTTGAGTTTATGCTTGGTTGAGGCCCTTGGCCTCTCGCGTCTAACGCTTCAATCCATATCCCCTCTGCCCTCTTCCGACACCCGGTTGACCAATTTATGTTTGTTTCTAGGCCCATGATCTCTAGGGACTGGGTCCCGTGCTGCTGGGAGTGTCAACTACTGGGTATGGACTTTATGTGTTGCTGAGGTGTCCTGTCAGGCTGACTCTGAGGCTGTTACCTGTTTCGCTTATGTACAGTAAGTTACACTCCTTACATTAAACTGCATACACCCCATTATTTTGCTCACAGGTTATCCTCTGTGCTATCCGGTCTCTCCTGTCACCCTGTTCTATGTTTTTGTCTATTACCCAGTGGGAGCAGGCCCCATATTGACATTAATTTGTATCCCTACTGCTCCCCTTGTCTGCTGGTTTTATCACAATCTCATTTTTATCCCTCAGCTCTGCCATGGTCTCCCTCTCTTTTCTCGTGAGGTTTGGCCTTTCCTTTGTCATGGGCATATCACAGGCTGTTTTGGTAATGTTCATTTAAAATGAGACGTAATAACATACGGATACATGGGATACATGGGATCCCGGAGGGCGCTGAGAAAGGCGACACCATAGGATTTGTGACTGATTTCATCCGAACAACATTACAAATCTTGGCGGCCGTCGATATCCGCATCGAAAGAGCGCACCGCTCGCTGACTACCAAACCGAAAGAGAGTGCGGCTCCCCCGCGAGCCATCATCGCCCGCTTCATTGACCACCAGGTGAAAGACCGCATCATACAACAAGCATGGAAACAAAAAATAACATATGAGGAACGGACCATTTACTTCAACCATGACTACACTACCGAGATACAGAAGAAGAGGAAACAAGTGCGGGATGTAATAAAAAAGTTGAAGGAGAAAAACATAAAGGCACAGTCCCCATATCCTGCAAGACTGAAGGTGTTTCTGGGAACAGAGAGGAAGACATTCAATACACTGATGGAGGCTGCCCCCATGCTGAAGGACATGGGGATCCATGTGGAGGAGGACGAGTGGGAGAAACTACAGAGAGTGAGGATGGAGGGCAGCTGGACCACGGGGACAGGACAGAAGGGAAAGAGGAGACAGCCACCCATCACAGAGGCGGACATACAAGCCCTCGGTCTGTGAACTCTGAGGTCCACAGTGGTAAGGACTAAAAAAAAAAAAAAAAACAGCCTGGAACTAAGGGTAAAAAAATAAATGACAATCCTGAAGTATATATAATGCGGACAATCTGAATTTATGTTTAATGTTCAAAGAATTGAAAAGGAGCTAGTTATGGGATTTAAGTAACACTTATACTGAATAATGTCAAAATTGGTTGAAGGAGCAAAGCTGGATCTCAATTTGAGCAAGGAGCAACTTAATTCTGAGAAGTTGCAGGTGCACATTGTGCCATTTCCCCAGAGAGATTGCCACACTCTCTGATGACGGGACTTTTGGGAGTCACATGTTATTTTTGTATAGTAGTTCAGAGGGAGATGTGTATTGTTTGTTTGTTTTTTCGCTGTGTATCGTTTTGCACAGTTGTTTTGATTTATAGGAGGAACCGAGTTTATGGCCTACATCTTAAAATGTCATGAATAAGTTGAACCTTGTTTCTTATAATGTGCACGGTCTAAATCACCCTATTAAGAGAAAGAAAATATTGAGTCAGTTGAAGAAACTACAATGTGCCATTGCACTAATCCAAGAAACTCACTTGAGTGAAAATGAACATAAAAAACTGAAAAGGGAATGGGTAAACCAAGTATTCCATGCTTCATATGGCAAGAAAAGGGGGGTGGCCATACTAATTAATAAATCCCTACCATTTTCTGTAGAGAAAGTGATTAAAGGTGATATGGGAAGATATATCATGGTAGTTGGCACAATAGGAGATATGAGTATTTCAATATTAAACATCTATGCCCCAAATGAAGAAAATGAAACATTCTTTAAAAACATAGCCAATATACTTACCAGTAACGGACGAGGGATGATAATTTTGGGAGGGGATTTTAATACCATACAGAATGGTAACTTAGACAGATTGCCATCTGAGAGGGGACCAAAAACAAAAAAATCCAGAGTCCTAAATAATGTTATAAAAGAATTAGGTCTGGTTGATCCATGGAGACATAATAATCCTAAAGGAAGAGATTTTACCTTTTACTCTAACCCACATGGGAGTTATTCGAGGATAGACTTTTTTTGTGTGTCAAAACAACAGATACATACAGTCAGGGACTGCAGTATAGAATCCATAACTATAAGTGACCACGCCCCTGTCATACTATCCATTGAGCTGGGCAGGGAATCCTTCTTTAAGTACTGGAGACTTAATGTGTCAATCCTATCAGATGAAAAGGTTGTCAAAGAACTAAAACTAAACTTAAAGGAATATTTTCAAATAAATGACAATGGCGAGGTCTCACCATCGACATTATGGGAGGGAGGAAAAGCAGTCATGAGAGGGAAAATAATAGAGATAACTTCCAGATTGAAAAAAACTCGAATGGAAAGGCAAGGAAAGCTAGAAAGTAAAATCAGAGAGTTGGAGTTAGAACATAAAAGAACAAGAAACAATTCTATTCTCGTCGAATTAAAAAAAATGAGACAAGAGTTAGACGAACTTTTAACATATAAAGCAGAAGGAGCTCTTCGTTTTATAAATCAAAGATATTATGAGATGGGTAACAGAGCAAGCCGGTTACTGGCATTCCAACTGCGAAAAGCTCAAACAAATAGAATAGTTACAAAAATAAGACATCCCACTTCCAATTTTATTATGACTAAGCCAAAAGAGATAGCAAAGGCCTTTGCAGAATATTATAAAAACTTATACAGTGACTCAGAATCTAATCTCACTGAGACCAAAACACAAGAATTTTTCAAAAAACTACATTTACCAGCATTAAAGGTAGAAGAAGCATCTGAAATGATAAAACCAATTTCGTCACAAGAAATAGCCGATACTATAAAAACCCTTAAAAGTAACAAATCCCCAGGTACAGATGGCTTCTCAGGGGAGTATTATAAATGTTTTGCAGAAGACATAACACCAGAATTATGTAAAGTTTTTAATTATGCGCTGTCAACAGGAAACCGCCCAGATACTTGGTCAGAAGCCATAATTTCCGTACTACATAAGGAGGGCAAAGATCCGACTTCATGTGAGGGATATAGACCGGTCAGCTTGCTCTGTAATGATTTAAAAATATTAACAAGCATACTAGCACAGAGAATGCAACAACATATAACTAAATTAATCAAGCCAGATCAAACGGGGTTTATCCCGGGGAGACAGGGGGCTAACAATATCAGGAGAACACTAAATCTTATATCATGTGCTAAAAATAATCCCAGACCTACCATGCTGCTTAGCCTAGATGCACAAAAAGCGTTTGACCGCGTGAAATGGAACTTTTTATATCAAACATTGAAGGTTTTTGGGTTTCACTCAACGTTTATAGACTGGGTAAGAATTGTCTATAAAAATCCCAAATCACGATCAGAATTAATGGCTGCTGCTCAGACTTCTTCTACCTCAAAAGAGGAGTCAGGCAAGGAGATTGCCTGAGCCCGCTACTGTTTGCTGCAAGTATTGAACCGTTAGCAGAGTCAATAAGACAAAATAAAAACATTAAAGGAATAAAAGATGAAGGGGGCATAGAACACAAAACGTCATTATTTGCGGACGATTTATTAACATACATAGTGGAGCCCTCCACGTCTATACCAGCTCTACTAGATAACCTAAAAGAATATGGTGAAATATCAGGATATTTGACAAATGAAGCCAAATCAATAGCAATGATGCTCTCAGGAGATTGTCCAGTGGAACTTAAAGAAAAAGTCCATTTTAAATGGACCAAAAAAGGGTTTAGATACCTTGGTATAATTATCACTTCGAATACAGCACAGCTATTTGAAGCTAATTATGGGAAACTGATATCTGAGATAAAGGATGATTTGGCTGGATGGGAGATTTTGCCGTTGACTCTGGTGGGAAGAGTAGAAACAGTCAGAATGAATATATTGCCAAGACTGTTGTTTTTGTTCCAATCGTTGCCTATTATGATCTCGGGAGCTTTTCTAAAAAAACTGGATAAAATTATATCGAAATTCTTATGGCAAAGTAAAAAAGCAAGAATTAAATACAAGACGCTTCTTAGCAAAAAAGAAAAGGGAGGGTTGAACTTGCCTAATTTAAGAAATTATTATTGGGCAACGCAACTCAGAGCCTTAATCATGTGGACTACTAAAGAGAAAGATTCAATGTGGGTGGAGATGGAGCAAAACGCTTGTAAAAATTTGCCTTTAGAATCACTCCCATTTTTAAACGAGAAGGCCCGGAAGAGGCTCAGGATGGGCAACGAGTGGATTAGGGTAACAATGAAAATCTGGTCAGCAGTAAGAAAGAAGCTGAAGCTGTCAAATTCTGTAAGCAGGGCTACTAGAATAGCAAAAAACCCAGACTTTGTACCATCTACCATGGACTCAGGATTTGACAGATGGGCTGACAAAGGGTTAATATACATAGATCAAATGTTTCAGGGACAAACAATGAAAATATTCACACAACTTCAAAAAGAATTCAATTTACCTGCTCATGACTTTTACAAATTCTTACAGCTAAGAGATTACCTACAGAAACATCAGGAATGGGAGAGCATCTGCAAGACTCCATCTAAATTAGAGGAAGTGTTGTGGGGGTTCTCGGAAGACAAGTCAAAAAAAGGGATTATATCAAAAATTTATGAAGCACTACAACATGAATCTAATGAGAACAACTTACATATCAAAGAAAAATGGGAACTGGAAGCGAATATCATAATATCAGAAGAAGGGTGGGAGGAATCATTTAAAGAGGGACATAAACTAACTAAGAGCCCAACATGGAGGGAATTTGACTGGAAAGTTAAAATGCGTTACTTTTATACTCCATTCATTACATCGAAATATAGTAATACAACTGATTTATGTTGGAGGGAGTGTGGAGAAGTTGGGGACTCCACTCATATATTCTGGGATTGCCCAAAAATACAGGATTTCTGGAAGAATATTCAAAAGGAAATTAAACAGATTATGGGCATTAACTTCCCTCTGGAACCAGCACTTTACATTTTGGGTATAATTCCTGACAGTATGACAGATAAGAGTTCGAAACATTTACTGACAATCCTGCTGCTGATAGCAAAGAAGACGATAACAACTTCTTGGTTGAAACCACAGCCTCCAAGCATAATGCAATGGAGAGATAGGGTAAAAATGTGTATATAATGGAAAAAATCACAGCAAGGTTACAGTTGACAACAGACATGTTTGATAAAAGATGGTCATTATTAATACAGGCAATGCCGGGACTCTAGTCTCTTCCGATTTTGGGAACTTAAAGTAAGGGTATTTACATTCAATATGCATCTCCTATGTTTGTTTAGTTTGTGTTTGTATGTATGTAAAAAAAAATAATAATAAAAATAAAAAAGAAAGTAAAAAAAATAAAAAATAAATGTGTCGTGTTTGTTTGGCTTTACCCACGTTCCAGCATTAGTGCCCAATTTGTGCAATGTTTCCTGGGTGGGATTTGCCGGTTTTACAAATTGTGTCATTATCTCACCCTGCCTCCTGATACCCTTAAGGGGTCGGCTCTGTTCTTGCAGAACCCTCAGGTGGTGCAGAGTCTGGGCCATTTTATCAACATCTTGCCCTGCTTCCTGATGCCCTTATGGGGTCGGCTCTGTTCTTGCAGAACCCTCAGGTGGTGCAGAGTCTGGGCCTTGTTATCAATATCTTAACCTGCTTCCTGATGCCCTTATGGGGTCGGCTCTGTTCTTGCAGAACCCTCAGGTGGTGCAGAGCCAGGGCCATTTTATCAATATCTTGCCCTGCTTCCTGATGCCCTTATGGGGTCGGCTCTGTTACAAAAGCCTCAGGTGGTGCAGAGTATGGGCCTTGTTATCAATATCTTACCCTGCTTCCTGATGCCCTTATGGGGTCGGCTCTGTTCTTGCAGAACCCTCAGGTGGTGCAGAGTCTGGGCCACTTTATAAATAACTCTGCCTGCGACTGCAAAGGAATCTCTCGGTCTCGGTTGACTCCTGTGCTGGTCATGATTCACATTAATACTGTTGTTAAACAATCACACTCATCCCCTCCCCTCTGCATGTAATTACTCATTTCTGGCTCAGTTAGTACAATGCAATACTACTGCAGTAAACTATAAACATCAAGTATCTCTAGTACAGTTTCTACAATGCAATACTAGTGCAGTAAACTATAAACATCAAATATCTCTAGTGCAGTTTACACCCAGGTGCTCCACAAGTCTTTGGTTTTTTCCGGCTTACGGAGACCACTTGCTGAACTTTTCCCTGGTGAAAGGTAGGGTAGGTACGTCATCGGGGTCATCAGGTGGGTAGCCTCCTTCCTCGACGTTTCATTGATAAGCCCACAACGTCTCCAGAGGGCTCAACGGTGAAACCTGGCGTCCGAGGTACACCCCCCTCAGTTCCATACCCTCCTGTTTTAAACTTGCAGCTCAACTCGCAGCTCTACTCAACTTCTAGCCGATAAGGGGTTTTAAAGGGTAGGTTGATGTCCCTACCTTTCTGGATTTACTCCTCCCATGTGCTGAGTCCTGGGACCGGTGACTGGGTAACAAGCCTCCAGTTTCGCTCTTGCTGTAGCTTCATCAGGGAAAAATCAATAACTACTACTGGTCGGTGGGGAGTTTTAAAGGGTGGGTTGAAAATCCCTCCCTTTCTGGGTATGTCCTTTCCATCTGCTGACTTG
Source organism: Rhinoraja longicauda (assembly GCF_053455715.1). Lineage (NCBI taxonomy): Eukaryota > Metazoa > Chordata > Chondrichthyes > Rajiformes > Arhynchobatidae > Rhinoraja > Rhinoraja longicauda. The sequence continues at coordinate 19,288 of NW_027601477.1, forward strand.
GGACTGGTCACTATGGTTGGGACTGTTGATGTCATCCCTATTCTTTGTGTTTGTTTGATTGTTTGTGTTCCTGGCCTCCTGCTGTTTTATCTGATGTTAATGTTTTCAGCATTCCTCTGGCCTCCTGTCTTTATCATGTTCTGAAAGTCTTTGTTGTGAGTGAGTGGGCTTTGCAAACCTGCACTTGGTCTGTGTGGAGCTAGTGGCCGTTGTGTGGTGGGGGGGGGTCTCTGAGGTGGGCTGAGGTGGGAGTGGGTATCGTGTTGTGAGTGTGTAAGGGTCCTATCACTCCCTTCAATTGTCCGTCTTTTCTGGGGGAGCTAGGTGTGTTCCAGGTGTGATGGGGTGGGGGGTCTCTGGGTCTAGAGGGTACTCGGATGGATCATCTATTTACAAAGGTTTAAGATCCTCTTTTGGGGGTCTTTTGGGTTGTTTGGGGAGGTCCTATGCAACCCGATGTTAGGGTTAGATTCTGTGGGTGGGGGTTATTTCCTATCTTTGTTGAGTTGAGGGTAGGTGCCAAGGGTCTTTTTGGGGCTGTTTGGGGTGATCCAGTGCCGTTCCGTGTTAGGGTTAGGTTTGGGGGGTGGGCACATTGGCCATCTCTGGCATGCCGTCTACCTTGCTGGGGTTTGAGGGTGGGTGCCTAGGGTTTTTGGGGGACTGTTTGGGGTGGTCCGGTGCAGTCCGGTGTTAGGGTTAGGTTTATGGGTGGGGAAGGGTGCATAGGGACCCCCTCCGGGGTGAGGTTATCATCTATCCTTGTGAGGTAGGAGTAGGTGTCAGGTGTCTTTTGGGTTGTTGGCACCCTGTGTGGTTCTCCCTGCTATTCTATCCTAAAGTTGTTTTTAGGTTTGAAGGATTGCATAAATCGGAGCCTGTGATTATTTCAATCCTCACTATCTAGGCTGGTACCCTTACATTATATTCCCCCTTGGATTGGGTTTCACCCTCCTGACTCCGTTTGAATCTTTTTTTGTGGCTTGCTCCTCCTGCGGTTTTGATTTGTAAAGGTGATGAGGCCCGTGTCACTGCTAAGGTTAGGTTGTGATTTATCGGACAGTGGGACAAAATGCCCTCTGGTGCTCAATGATCTCTGCCTGGAGATTCCTTTTCACCATGTACTGCCACTTTGCTCTGGCCCACGGTCTCATCACCCTCGTACAAATCTGTTGACCTTTGCACTTGCTCTTCTGTAGATTTTTAGGAGTCAGTCAGGGTCCACCCTAAGTTTGAGTTTATGCTTGGTTGAGGCCCTTGGCCTCTCGCGTCTAACGCTTCAATCCATATCCCCTCTGCCCTCTTCCGACACCCGGTTGACTAATTTATGTTTGTTTCTAGGCCCATGATCTCTATGGACTGGGTCCCGTGCTGCTGGGAGTGTCAACTACTGGGTATGGACTTTATGTGTTGCTGAGGTGTCCTGTCAGGCTGATTCTGAGGCTGTTACCTGTTTCGCCTATGTAGAGTAAGTTACACTCCTTACATTAAACTGCATACACCCCATTATTTTGCTCACAGGTTATCCTCTGTGCTATCCGGTCTCTCCTGTCACCCTGTTCTATGTTTTTGTCTATTACCCAGTGGGAGCAGGCCCCATATTGACATTAATTTGTATCCCTACTGCTAACCTTGTCTGCTGGTTTTATCACAATCTCATTTTTATCCCTCAGCTCTGCCATGGTCTACCTCTCTTTTCAGGTGAGGTTTGGCCTTTCCTTTGTCATGGGCATATCAAAGGCTGTTTTGGTAATGTTCATTTAAAATGTGTCGTGTTTGTTTGGCTTTACCCACGTTCCAGCATTAGAGGCCAATTTTTGCAATGTTTCCTGGGTGGGATTTGCCGGTTTTACAAATTGTGTTATTATCTCACCCTGCCTCCTGATACACTTATGGGGTCGGCTCTGTTCTTGCAGAACCCTCAGGTGGTGCAGAGTCTGGGCCTTGTTATCAATATCTTGCACTGCTTCCTGATACCCTTATGGGGTCGGCTCTGTTCTTGCAGAACCCTCAGGTGGTGCAGAGCCTGGGCCATTTTATCAACATCTTGCCCTGCTTCCTGATGCCCTTATGGGGTCGGCTCTGTGCTTGCAGAACCCTCAGGTGGTGCAGATCCTGGGCCATTTTATCAATATCTTGCCCTGCTTCCTGATGCCCTTATGGGGTCGGCTCTGTTCTTGCCGAACCCTCAGGTGGTGCAGATCCTGGGCCATTTTATCAATATCTTGCCCTGCTTCCTGATGCCCTTATGGGGTCGGCTCTGTGCTTGCAGAACCCTCAGGTGGTGCAGATCCTGGGCCATTTTATCAATATCTTGCCCTGCTTCCTGATGCCCTTATGGGGTCGGCTCTGTTCTTGCCGAACCCTCAGGTGGTGCAGATCCTGGGCCATTTTATCAATATCTTACCCTGCTTCCTGGTGCCCTTATGGGGTCGGCTCTGTTCTTGCAGAACCCTCAGGTGGTGCAGATCCTGGGCCATTTTATCAATATCTTACCCTGCTTCCTGATGCCCTTATGGGGTCGGCTCTGTTCTTGCAGAACCCTCAGGTGGTGCAGAGTCTGGGCCTTGTTATCAATATCTTACACTGCTTCCTGATGCCCTTATGGGGTCGGCTCTGTTCTTGCAGAACCCTCAGGTGGTGCAGAGTCTGGGCCACTTTATAAATAACACTGCCTGCCACTGCAAAGGAATCTCTTGGTCTCGGTTGACTCCTGTGCTGGTCATGATTCACATTAATACTGTTATTAAACAATCACACTCATCCCCTCCCCTCTGCATGTAATTACTCATTTCTGGCTCAGTTAGTACAATGCAATACTACTGCAGTAAACTATAAACATCAAGTATCTCTAGTACAGTTTCTACAATGCAATACTAGTGCAGTAAACTATAAACATCAAATATCTCTAGTACAGTTTACACCCAGGTGCTCCACAAGTCCTTGGTTTTTTCCGGCTTACGGAGACCACTTGCTGAACTTTTCCCTGGTGAACGGTAGGGTAGGTACGTCATCGGGGTCATCAGGTGGGTACCCTCCTTCCTCGACGTTTCATTGATAAGCCCACAACGTCGCCAGAGGGCTCAACGGTGAAACCTGGCGTCCCAGGTACACCCCCCTCAGTTCCATACCCTCCTGTTTTAATCTTGCAGCTCAACTCGCAGCTCTACTCAACTTCTAGCCGATAAGGGGTTTTAAAGGGTAGGTTGATGTCCCTACCTTTCTGGAATTACTCCTCCCATGTGCTGAGTCCTGGGACCGGTGACTGGGTAACAAGCCTCCAGTTTCGCTCTTGCTGTAGCTTCATCAGGGAAAAATCAATAACTACTACTGGTCGGTGGGGAGTTTTAAAGGGTGGGTTGAAAATCCCTCCCTTTCTGGGTATGTCCTTACCATGTGCTGACTTGGGACTGGTCACTTTGGTTAGGACTGTTGATGTCATCCCTATTCTTTGTGTTTGTTTGATTGTTTGTGTTCCTGGCCTCCTGCTGTTTTATCTGCTGTTAATGTTTTCAGCATTCCTCTGGCCTCCTGTCTTTATCATGTTCTGAAAGTCTTTGTTGTGAGTGAGTGGGCTTTGCAAACCTGCACCTGGTCTGTGTGGAGCTAGTGGCCGTTGTGTGGTGGGGGGGGGGTTTCTGAGGTGGGCTGAGGTGGGAGTGGGTATCGTGTTGTGAGTGTGTAAGGGTCCTATCACTCCCTTCAATTGTCCGTCTTTTCTGGGGGAGCTAGGTGTGTTCCAGGTGTGATGGGGTGGGGGGTCTCTGGGTCTAGAGGGTACTCGGATGGATCATCTATTTACAAAGCTTTAAGATCCTCTTTTGGCGGTCTTCTGGGTTGTTTGGGGAGGTCCTATGCAACCCGATGTTAGGGTTAGATTCTGTGGGTGGGGGTTATTTCCTATCTTTGTTGAGTTGAGGGTAGGTGCCAAGGGTCTTTTTGGGGCTGTTTGGGCTGATCCAGTGCCGTTCCGTGTTAGGGTTAGGTTTGGGGGGTGGGCACATTGGCCATCTCTGGCATGCCGTCTACCTTGCTGGGGTTTGAGGGTGGGTGCCTAGGGTTTTTTGGGGACTGTTTGGGGTGGTCCGGTGCAGTCCGGTGTTAGGGTTAGGTTTATGGGTGGGGAAGGGTGCATAGGGACCCCCTCCGGGGTGAGGGTATCATCTATCCTTGTGAGGTATGAGTAGGTGTCAAGGGTCTTTTGGGTTGTTGGCACCCTGTGTGGTTCTCCCTGCTATTATATCCTAAAGTTGTTTTTAGGTTTGAAGGATTGCATAAATCTGAGCCTGTGATTATTTCAATCCTCACTATCTAGGCTGGTACCCTTACATTATATTCCCCCTTGGATTGGGTTTCACCCTCCTGACTCCGTTTGAATCTTTTTTGTGGCTTGCTCCTCCTGCGGTTTTGATTTGTAAAGGTGATGAGGCCCGTGTCACTGCTAAGGTTAGGTTGTGATTTATCGGACAGTGGGACAAAATGCCCTCTGGTGCTCAATGATCTCTGCCTGGAGATTCCTTTTCACCATGTACTGCCACTTTGCTCTGGCCCACGATCTCATCACCCTCGTACAAATCTGTTGACCTTTGCACTTGCTCTTCTGTAGATTTTTAGGAGTCAGTCAGGGTCCACCCTAAGTTTGAGTTTATGCTTGGTTGAGGCCCTTGGCCTCTCGCGTCTAACGCTTCAATCCATATCCCCTCTGCCCTCTTCCGACACCCGGTTGACTAATTTATGTTTGTTTCTAGGCCCATGATCTCTAGGGACTGGGTCCCGTGCTGCTGGGAGTGTCAACTACTGGGTATGGACTTTATGTGTTGCTGAGGTGTCCTGTCAGGCTGATTCTGAGGCTGTTACCTGTTTCGCCTATGTAGAGTAAGTTACACTCCTTACATTAAACTGCATACACCCCATTATTTTGCTCACAGGTTATCCTCTGTGCTATCCGGTCTCTCCTGTCACCCTGTTCTATGTTTTTGTCTATTACCCAGTGGGAGCAGGCCCCATATTGACATTAATTTGTATCCCTACTGCTCCCCTTGTCTGCTGGTTTTATCACAATCTCATTTTTATCCCTCAGCTCTGCCATGGTCTCCCTCTCTTTTCTGGTGAGGTTTGGCCTTTCCTTTGTCATGGGCATATCACAGGCTGTTTTGGTAATGTTCATTTAAAATGTGTCGTGTTTGTTTGGCTTTACCCACGTTCCAGCATTAGAGGCCAATTTTTGCAATGTTTCCTGGGTGGGATTTGCCGGTTTTACAAATTGTGTTATTATCTCACCCTGCCTCCTGATACACTTATGGGGTCGGCTCTGTTCTTGCAGAACCCTCAGGTGGTGCAGAGTCTGGGCCTTGTTATCAATATCTTGCACTGCTTCCTGATACCCTTATGGGGTCGGCTCTGTTCTTGCAGAACCCTCAGGTGGTGCAGAGCCTGGGCCATTTTATCAACATCTTGCCCTGCTTCCTGATGCCCTTATGGGGTCGGCTCTGTTCTTGCAGAACCCTCAGGTGGTGCAGAGTCTGGGCCTTGTTATCAATATCTTAACCTGCTTCCTGATGCCCTTATGGGGTCGGCTCTGTGCTTGCAGAACCCTCAGGTGGTGCAGATCCTGGGCCATTTTATCAATATCTTGCCCTGCTTCCTGATGCCCTTATGGGGTCGGCTCTGTTCTTGCCGAACCCTCAGGTGGTGCAGATCCTGGGCCATTTTATCAATATCTTACCCTGCTTCCTGATGCCCTTATGGGGTCGGCTCTGTGCATTAGGGTTAGGGTTAGGGTTAGGGTTAGGGTTAGGGTTAGGGTTAGGGTTAGGGTTAGGGTTAGGGTTAGGGTTAGGGTTAGGGTTAGGGTTAGGGTTAGGGTTAGGGTTAGGGTTAGGGTTAGGGTTAGGGTTAGGGTTAGGGTTAGGGTTAGGGTTAGGGTTAGGGTTAGGGTTAGGGTTAGGGTTAGGGTTAGGGTTAGGTTGTGATTTATCGGACAGTGGGACAAAATGCCCTCTGGTGCTCAATGATCTCTGCCTGGAGATTCTTTTTCACCATGTACTGCCACTTTGCTCTGGCCCACGGTCTCATCACCCTCGTACAAATCTGTTGACCTTTGCACTTGCCCTTCTGTAGATTTTTAGGAGTCAGTCAGGGTCCACCCTAAGTTTGAGTTTATGCTTGGTTGAGGCCCTTGGCCTCTCGCGTCTAACGCTTCAATCCATATCCCCTCTGCCCTCTTCCGACACCCGGTTGACCAATTTATGTTTGTTTCTAGGCCCATGATCTCTAGGGACTGGGTCCCGTGCTGCTGGGAGTGTCAACTACTGGGTATGGACTTTATGTGTTGCTGAGGTGTCCTGTCAGGCTGACTCTGAGGCTGTTACCTGTTTCGCTTATGTACAGTAAGTTACACTCCTTACATTAAACTGCATACACCCCATTATTTTGCTCACAGGTTATCCTCTGTGCTATCCGGTCTCTCCTGTCACCCTGTTCTATGTTTTTGTCTATTACCCAGTGGGAGCAGGCCCCATATTGACATTAATTTGTATCCCTACTGCTCCCCTTGTCTGCTGGTTTTATCACAATCTCATTTTTATCCCTCAGCTCTGCCATGGTCTCCCTCTCTTTTCTCGTGAGGTTTGGCCTTTCCTTTGTCATGGGCATATCACAGGCTGTTTTGGTAATGTTCATTTAAAATGAGACGTAATAACATACGGATACATGGGATACATGGGATCCCGGAGGGCGCTGAGAAAGGCGACACCATAGGATTTGTGACTGATTTCATCCGAACAACATTACAAATCTCGGCGGCCGTCGATATCCGCATCGAAAGAGCGCACCGCTCGCTGACTACCAAACCGAAAGAGAGTGCGGCTCCCCCGCGAGCCATCATCGCCCGCTTCATTGACCACCAGGTGAAAGACCGCATCATACAACAAGCATGGAAACAAAAAATAACATATGAGGAACGGACCATTTACTTCAACCATGACTACACTACCGAGATACAGAAGAAGAGGAAACAAGTGCGGGATGTAATAAAAAAGTTGAAGGAGAAAAACATAAAGGCACAGTCCCCATATCCTGCAAGACTGAAGGTGTTTCTGGGAACAGAGAGGAAGACATTCAATACACTGATGGAGGCTGCCCCCATGCTGAAGGACATGGGGATCCATGTGGAGGAGGACGAGTGGGAGAAACTACAGAGAGTGAGGATGGAGGGCAGCTGGACCACGGGGACAGGACAGAAGGGAAAGAGGAGACAGCCACCCATCACAGAGGCGGACATACAAGCCCTCGGTCTGTGAACTCTGAGGTCCACAGTGGTAAGGACTAAAAAAAAAAAAAAAAACAGCCTGGAACTAAGGGTAAAAAAATAAATGACAATCCTGAAGTATATATAATGCGGACAATCTGAATTTATGTTTAATGTTCAAAGAATTGAAAAGGAGCTAGTTATGGGATTTAAGTAACACTTATACTGAATAATGTCAAAATTGGTTGAAGGAGCAAAGCTGGATCTCAATTTGAGCAAGGAGCAACTTAATTCTGAGAAGTTGCAGGTGCACATTGTGCCATTTCCCCAGAGAGATTGCCACACTCTCTGATGACGGGACTTTTGGGAGTCACATGTTATTTTTGTATAGTAGTTCAGAGGGAGATGTGTATTGTTTGTTTGTTTTTTCGCTGTGTATCGTTTTGCACAGTTGTTTTGATTTATAGGAGGAACCGAGTTTATGGCCTACATCTTAAAATGTCATGAATAAGTTGAACCTTGTTTCTTATAATGTGCACGGTCTAAATCACCCTATTAAGAGAAAGAAAATATTGAGTCAGTTGAAGAAACTACAATGTGCCATTGCACTAATCCAAGAAACTCACTTGAGTGAAAATGAACATAAAAAACTGAAAAGGGAATGGGTAAACCAAGTATTCCATGCTTCATATGGCAAGAAAAGGGGGGTGGCCATACTAATTAATAAATCCCTACCATTTTCTGTAGAGAAAGTGATTAAAGGTGATATGGGAAGATATATCATGGTAGTTGGCACAATAGGAGATATGAGTATTTCAATATTAAACATCTATGCCCCAAATGAAGAAAATGAAACATTCTTTAAAAACATAGCCAATATACTTACCAGTAACGGACGAGGGATGATAATTTTGGGAGGGGATTTTAATACCATACAGAATGGTAACTTAGACAGATTGCCATCTGAGAGGGGACCAAAAACAAAAAAATCCAGAGTCCTAAATAATGTTATAAAAGAATTAGGTCTGGTTGATCCATGGAGACATAATAATCCTAAAGGAAGAGATTTTACCTTTTACTCTAACCCACATGGGAGTTATTCGAGGATAGACTTTTTTTGTGTGTCAAAACAACAGATACATACAGTCAGGGACTGCAGTATAGAATCCATAACTATAAGTGACCACGCCCCTGTCATACTATCCATTGAGCTGGGCAGGGAATCCTTCTTTAAGTACTGGAGACTTAATGTGTCAATCCTATCAGATGAAAAGGTTGTCAAAGAACTAAAACTAAACTTAAAGGAATATTTTCAAATAAATGACAATGGCGAGGTCTCACCATCGACATTATGGGAGGGAGGAAAAGCAGTCATGAGAGGGAAAATAATAGAGATAACTTCCAGATTGAAAAAAACTCGAATGGAAAGGCAAGGAAAGCTAAAATCAGAGAGTTGGAGTTAGAACATAAAAGAACAAGAAACAATTCTATTCTCGTCGAATTAAAAAAAATGAGACAAGAGTTAGACGAACTTTTAACATATAAAGCAGAAGGAGCTCTTCGTTTTATAAATCAAAGATATTATGAGATGGGTAACAGAGCAAGCCGGTTACTGGCATTCCAACTGCGAAAAGCTCAAACAAATAGAATAGTTACAAAAATAAGACATCCCACTTCCAATTTTATTATGACTAAGCCAAAAGAGATAGCAAAGGCCTTTGCAGAATATTATAAAAACTTATACAGTGACTCAGAATCTAATCTCACTGAGACCAAAACACAAGAATTTTTCAAAAAACTACATTTACCAGCATTAAAGGTAGAAGAAGCATCTGAAATGATAAAACCAATTTCGTCACAAGAAATAGCCGATACTATAAAAACCCTTAAAAGTAACAAATCCCCAGGTACAGATGGCTTCTCAGGGGAGTATTATAAATGTTTTGCAGAAGACATAACACCAGAATTATGTAAAGTTTTTAATTATGCGCTGTCAACAGGAAACCGCCCAGATACTTGGTCAGAAGCCATAATTTCCGTACTACATAAGGAGGGCAAAGATCCGACTTCATGTGAGGGATATAGACCGGTCAGCTTGCTCTGTAATGATTTAAAAATATTAACAAGCATACTAGCACAGAGAATGCAACAACATATAACTAAATTAATCAAGCCAGATCAAACGGGGTTTATCCCGGGGAGACAGGGGGCTAACAATATCAGGAGAACACTAAATCTTATATCATGTGCTAAAAATAATCCCAGACCTACCATGCTGCTTAGCCTAGATGCACAAAAAGCGTTTGACCGCGTGAAATGGAACTTTTTATATCAAACATTGAAGGTTTTTGGGTTTCACTCAACGTTTATAGACTGGGTAAGAATTGTCTATAAAAATCCCAAATCACGGATCAGAATTAATGGCTGCTGCTCAGACTTCTTCTACCTCAAAAGAGGAGTCAGGCAAGGAGATTGCCTGAGCCCGCTACTGTTTGCTGCAAGTATTGAACCGTTAGCAGAGTCAATAAGACAAAATAAAAACATTAAAGGAATAAAAGATGAAGGGGGCATAGAACACAAAACGTCATTATTTGCGGACGATTTATTAACATACATAGTGGAGCCCTCCACGTCTATACCAGCTCTACTAGATAACCTAAAAGAATATGGTGAAATATCAGGATATTTGACAAATTAAGCCAAATCAATAGCAATGATGCTCTCAGGAGATTGTCCAGTGGAACTTAAAGAAAAAGTCCATTTTAAATGGACCAAAAAAGGGTTTAGATACCTTGGTATAATTATCACTTCGAATACAGCACAGCTATTTGAAGCTAATTATGGGAAACTGATATCTGAGATAAAGGATGATTTGGCTGGATGGGAGATTTTGCCGTTGACTCTGGTGGGAAGAGTAGAAACAGTCAGAATGAATATATTGCCAAGACTGTTGTTTTTGTTCCAATCGTTGCCTATTATGATCTCGGGAGCTTTTCTAAAAAAACTGGATAAAATTATATCGAAATTCTTATGGCAAAGTAAAAAAGCAAGAATTAAATACAAGACGCTTCTTAGCAAAAAAGAAAAGGGAGGGTTGAACTTGCCTAATTTAAGAAATTATTATTGGGCAACGCAACTCAGAGCCTTAATCATGTGGACTACTAAAGAGAAAGATTCAATGTGGGTGGAGATGGAGCAAAACGCTTGTAAAAATTTGCCTTTAGAATCACTCCCATTTTTAAACGAGAAGGCCCGGAAGAGGCTCAGGATGGGCAACGAGTGGATTAGGGTAACAATGAAAATCTGGTCAGCAGTAAGAAAGAAGCTGAAGCTGTCAAATTCTGTAAGCAGGGCTACTAGAATAGCAAAAAACCCAGACTTTGTACCATCTACCATGGACTCAGGATTTGACAGATGGGCTGACAAAGGGTTAATATACATAGATCAAATGTTTCAGGGACAAACAATGAAAATATTCACACAACTTCAAAAAGAATTCAATTTACCTGCTCATGACTTTTACAAATTCTTACAGCTAAGAGATTACCTACAGAAACATCAGGAATGGGAGAGCATCTGCAAGACTCCATCTAAATTAGAGGAAGTGTTGTGGGGGTTCTCGGAAGACAAGTCAAAAAAAGGGATTATATCAAAAATTTATGAAGCACTACAACATGAATCTAATGAGAACAACTTACATATCAAAGAAAAATGGGAACTGGAAGCGAATATCATAATATCAGAAGAAGGGTGGGAGGAATCATTTAAAGAGGGACATAAACTAACTAAGAGCCCAACATGGAGGGAATTTGACTGGAAAGTTAAAATGCGTTACTTTTATACTCCATTCATTACATCGAAATATAGTAATACAACTGATTTATGTTGGAGGGAGTGTGGAGAAGTTGGGGACTCCACTCATATATTCTGGGATTGCCCAAAAATACAGGATTTCTGGAAGAATATTCAAAAGGAAATTAAACAGATTATGGGCATTAACTTCCCTCTGGAACCAGCACTTTACATTTTGGGTATAATTCCTGACAGTATGACAGATAAGAGTTCGAAACATTTACTGACAATCCTGCTGCTGATAGCAAAGAAGACGATAACAACTTCTTGGTTGAAACCACAGCCTCCAAGCATAATGCAATGGAGAGATAGGGTTAAAAATGTGTATATAATGGAAAAAATCACAGCAAGGTTACAGTTGACAACAGACATGTTTGATAAAAGATGGTCATTATTAATACAGGCAATGCCGGGACTCTAGTCTCTTCCGATTTTGGGAACTTAAAGTAAGGGTATTTACATTCAATATGCATCTCCTATGTTTGTTTAGTTTGTGTTTGTATGTATGTAAAAAAAAATAATAATAAAAATAAAAAAGAAAGTAAAAAAAATAAAAAATAAATGTGTCGTGTTTGTTTGGCTTTACCCACGTTCCAGCATTAGTGCCCAATTTGTGCAATGTTTCCTGGGTGGGATTTGCCGGTTTTACAAATTGTGTCATTATCTCACCCTGCCTCCTGATACCCTTAAGGGGTCGGCTCTGTTCTTGCAGAACCCTCAGGTGGTGCAGAGTCTGGGCCATTTTATCAACATCTTGCCCTGCTTCCTGATGCCCTTATGGGGTCGGCTCTGTTCTTGCAGAACCCTCAGGTGGTGCAGAGTCTGGGCCTTGTTATCAATATCTTAACCTGCTTCCTGATGCCCTTATGGGGTCGGCTCTGTTCTTGCAGAACCATCAGGTGGTGCAGAGCCAGGGCCATTTTATCAATATCTTGCCCTGCTTCCTGATGCCCTTATGGGGTCGGCTCTGTTACAAAAGCCTCAGGTGGTGCAGAGTATGGGCCTTGTTATCAATATCTTACCCTGCTTCCTGATGCCCTTATGGGGTCGGCTCTGTTCTTGCAGAACCCTCAGGTGGTGCAGAGTCTGGGCCACTTTATAAATAACTCTGCCTGCGACTGCAAAGGAATCTCTCGGTCTCGGTTGACTCCTGTGCTGGTCATGATTCACATTAATACTGTTGTTAAACAATCACACTCATCCCCTCCCCTCTGCATGTAATTACTCATTTCTGGCTCAGTTAGTACAATGCAATACTACTGCAGTAAACTATAAACATCAAGTATCTCTAGTACAGTTTCTACAATGCAATACTAGTGCAGTAAACTATAAACATCAAATATCTCTAGTGCAGTTTACACCCAGGTGCTCCACAAGTCTTTGGTTTTTTCCGGCTTACGGAGACCACTTGCTGAACTTTTCCCTGGTGAAAGGTAGGGTAGGTACGTCATCGGGGTCATCAGGTGGGTAGCCTCCTTCCTCGACGTTTCATTGATAAGCCCACAACGTCTCCAGAGGGCTCAACGGTGAAACCTGGCGTCCGAGGTACACCCCCCTCAGTTCCATACCCTCCTGTTTTAAACTTGCAGCTCAACTCGCAGCTCTACTCAACTTCTAGCCGATAAGGGGTTTTAAAGGGTAGGTTGATGTCCCTACCTTTCTGGATTTACTCCTCCCATGTGCTGAGTCCTGGGACCGGTGACTGGGTAACAAGCCTCCAGTTTCGCTCTTGCTGTAGCTTCATCAGGGAAAAATCAATAACTACTACTGGTCGGTGGGGAGTTTTAAAGGGTGGGTTGAAAATCCCTCCCTTTCTGGGTATGTCCTTTCCATCTGCTGACTTGGGACTGGTCATTATGGTTGGGACTGTTGATGTCATCCCTATTCTTTGTGTTTGTTTGATTGTTTGTGTTCCTGGCCTCCTGCTGTTTTATCTGATGTTAATGTTTTCAGCATTCCTCTGGCCTCCTGTCTTTATCATGTTCTGAAAGTCTTTGTTGTGAGTGAGTGGGCTTTGCAAACCTGCACCTGGTCTGTGTGGAGCTAGTGGCCGTTGTGTGGTGGGGGGGGGTCTCTGAGGTGGGCTGAGGTGGGAGTGGGTATCGTGTTGTGAGTGTGTAAGGGTCCTATCACTCCCTTCAATTGTCCGTCTTTTCTGGGGGAGCTAGGTGTGTTCCAGGTGTGATGGGGTGGGGGGGTCTCTGGGTCTAGAGGGTACTCGGATGGATCATCTATTTACAAAGGTTTAAGATCCTCTTTTGGGGGTCTTTTGGGTTGTTTGGGGAGGTCCTATGCAACCCGATGTTAGGGTTAGATTCTGTGGGTGGGGGTTATTTCCTATCTTTGTTGAGTTGAGGGTAGGTGCCAAGAGTCTTTTTGGGGCTGTTTGGGGTGAACCAGTGCCGTTCCGTGTTAGGGTTAGGTTTGGGGGGTGGGCACATTGGCCATCTCTGGCATGCCGTCTACCTTGCTGGGGTTTGAGGGTGGGTGCCTAGGGTTTTTGGGGGACTGTTTGGGGTGGTCCGGTGCAGTCCGGTGTTAGGGTTAGGTTTATGGGTGGGGAAGGGTGCATAGGGACCCCTCCGGGGTGAGGGTATCATCTATCCTTGTGAGGTAGGAGTAGGTGTCAGGTGTCTTTTGGGTTGTTGGCACCCTGTGTGGTTCTCCCTGCTATTCTATCCTAAAGTTGTTTTTAGGTTTGAAGGATTGCATAAATCGGAGCCTGTGATTATTTCAATCCTCACTATCTAGGCTGGTACCCTTACATTATATTCCCCCTTGGATTGGGTTTCACCCTCCTGACTCCGTTTGAATCTTTTTTGTGGCTTGCTCCTCCTGCGGTTTTGATTTGTAAAGGTGATGAGGCCCGTGTCACTGCTAAGGTTAGGTTGTGATTTATCGGACAGTGGGACAAAATGCCCTCTGGTGCTCAATGATCTCTGCCTGGAGATTCCTTTTCACCATGTACTGCCACTTTGCTCTGGCCCACGGTCTCATCACCCTCGTACAAATCTGTTGACCTTTGCACTTGCCCTTCTGTAGATTTTTAGGAGTCAGTCAGGGTCCACCCTGAGTTTGAGTTTATGCTTGGTTGAGGCCCTTGGCCTCTCGCGTCTAACGCTTCAATCCATATCCCCTCTGCCCTCTTCCGACACCCGGTTGACTAATTTATGTTTGTTTCTAGGCCCATGATCTCTAGGGACTGGGTCCCGTGCTGCTGGGAGTGTCAACTACTGGGTATGGACTTTATGTGTTGCTGAGGTGTCCTGTCAGGCTTAATCTGAGGCTGTTACCTGTTTCGCCTATGTACAGTAAGTTACACTCCTTAAATTAAACTGCATACACCCCATTATTTTGCTCACAGGTTATCCTCTGTGCTATCCGGTCTCGCCTGTCACCCTGTTCCATGTTTTTGTCTATTACCCAGTGGGAGCAGGCCCCATATTGACATTAATTTGTATCCCTACTGCTCCCCTTGTCTGCTGGTTTTATCACAATCTCATTTTTATCCCTCAGCTCTGCCATGGTCTCCCTCTCTTTTCTGGTGAGGTTTGGCCTTTCCTTTGTAATGGGCATATCACAGGCTGTTTTGGTAATGTTCATTTAAAATGTGTCGTGTTTGTTTGGCTTTACCCACGTTCCAGCATTAGATGCCAATTTTTGCAATGTTTCCTGGGTGGGATTTGCCGGTTTTACACATTGTGTCATTATCTCACCCTGCCTCCTGATACCCTTATGTGGTCGGCTCTGTTGTTGCAGAACCCTCAGGTGGTGCAGAGTCTGGGCCTTGTTATCAATATCTTGCACTGCTTCCTGATACCCTTATGGGGTCGGCTCTGTTCTTGCAGAACCCTCAGGTGGTCCGGTCTTGTCTGAGTCTTGTCCGGTCTTGTCCGGTCTTGTCCGGTCTTGTCCGGTCTTGTCTGGGTCTTGTCTGGTCTTGTCTGGGTCTTGTCCGGTCTTGTCCGGTCGTGTCCGGTCTTGTCTGGGTCTTGTCTCGGTCTTGTCCGGTCTTGTCTGGGTCTTCTCCGGTCTTGTCTGGGTCTTGTCCGGTCTTGTCTGGGTCTTGTCTGGGTCTTGTCTGGGTCTTGTCCGGTCTTGTCCGGTCTTGTCTGGGTCTTGTCCGGTCTTGTCCGGTCTTGTCTGGATCTTGTCCGGTCTTGTCTGGGTCTTGTCTGGGTCTTGTCCGGTCTTGTCTGGGTCTTGTCCGGTCTTGTCTGGGTCTTGTCTGGGTCTTGTCCGGTCTTGTCCGGTCTTGTCCGGGTCTTGTCCGGGTCTTGTCCGGGTCTTGTCCGGGTCTTGTCCGGGTCTTGTCCGCTCTTGTCCGGTCTTGTCTGGGTCTTGTCCGGTCTTGTCTGGGTCTTGTCCGGTCTTGTCTGGGTCTTGTCCGGTCTTGTCTGGGTCTTGTCCGGTCATGTCTAGGTCTTGTCCGGTCTTGTCTGGGTCTTGTCCGGTCTTGTCCGGTCTTGTCTGGGTCTTGTCCGGTCTTGTCTGAGTCTTGTCCGGTCTTGTCCGGTCTTGTCCGGTCTTGTCCGGTCTTGTCCGGTCTTGTCTGGGTCTTGTCTGGGTCTTGTCCGGTCTTGTCTGGGTCTTGTCCGGGTCTTGTCCGGTCTTGTCCGGTGTTGTCTGGGTCTTGTCCGGTGTTGTCTGGGTCTTGTCCAGTCTTGTCCGGTGTTGTCTGGTTCTGGTCCGGTGTTGTCTGGGACTTGTCCGGTCTTGTCCGGTCTTGTTCGGTGTTGTCTGGGTCTTGTCCGGTCTTGTCTGGGTCTTGTCCGGTCTTGTCCGGTCTTGTCCGGTCTTGTCCGGTCTTGTCCGGTCTTGTCCGGTCTTGTCCGGTCTTCTCCGGTCTTGTCTGGTCTTGTCTGGGTCTTGTCCGGTCTTGTCCGGTCTTGTCTGGTTCTTGTCCGGTCTTGTCTGGGTCTTGTCCGGTCTTGTCTGGGTCTTGTCCGGTCTTGTCTGGGTCTCGTCCGGTCTTGTCTGGGTCTTGTCCGTTCTTGTCCGGGTCTTGTCCGTTCTTGTCCGGTCTTGTCCGGTCTTGTCTGGGTCTTGTCTGGGTCTTGTCCGGTCTTGTCTGGGTCTTCTCCGGTCTTGTCCGGTCTTGTCCGGTCTTGTCTGGGTCTTGTCTGGGTCTTGTCTGGGTCTTGTCTGGGTCTTGTCCGGTCTTGTCAGGTCTTGTCTGGGTCTTGTCCGGTCTTGTCCGGTCTTGTCCGGTCTTGTCTGGGTCTTGTCTAGGTCATGTCCGGTCTTGTCTGGGTCCTGTCCGGTCTTGTCTGGGTCTTGTCTGGGTCTTGTCCGGTCTTGTCTGGGTCTTGTCCGGTCTTGTCCGGTCTTGTCCGGGTCTTGTCCGGTCTTGTCCGGGTCTTGTCCGGTCTTGTCTGGGTCTTGTCCGGTCTTGTCTGGGTCTTGTCCGGTCTTGTCCGGTCTTGTCTGGGTCTTGTCCGGTCTTGTCCGGTCTTGTCCGGTCTTGTCTGGGCCTTGTCCGGTCTTGTCCGGCCTTGTCTGGGTCTTGTCCGGTCTTGTCTGGGTGTTGTCCGGTCTTGTCTGGGTCTTGTCCGGTCTTGTCCGGTCTTGTCTGGGTCTTGTCCGGTCTTGTTCGGTCTTGTCCGGTCTTGTCCGGGTCTTGTCCGGGTCTTGTCCGGGTCTTGTCCGGTCTTGTCCGGTCTTGTCTGGGTCTTGTCCAGTCTTGTCCGGTCTTGTCTGGGTCTTGTCCGGTCTTGTCTGGGTCTTGTCCGGTCTTGTCCGGTCTTGTCTAGGTCTTGTCCGGTCTTGTCTGGGTCTTGTCCGGTCTTGTCTGGGTCTTGTCCGGTCTTGTCCGGGTCTTGTCCGGTCTTGTCCGGTCTTGTCTGGGTCTTGTCCGGTCTTGTCTGGGTCTTGTCCAGTCTTGTCCGGTCTTGTCTGGGTCTTGTCCGGTCTTGTCTGGGTCTTGTCCGGTCTTGTCCGGTCTTGTCTAGGTCTTGTCCGGTCTTGTCTGGGTCTTGTCCGGTCTTGTCTGGGTCTTGTCCAGTCTTGTACGGTCTTGTCTGGGTCTTGTCCGGTCTTGTCTGGGTCTTGTCCGGTCGTGTCTGGGTCTTGTCGGGTCTTGTCCGGTCTTGTCCGGTCTTGTCTGGGTCTTGTCCGGTCTTGTCCTGTCTTGTCTGGGTCTTGTCCGGTCTTGTCCGGTCTTGTCTGTGTCTTGTCCGGTCTTGTCCGGTCTTGTCCGGTGTTGTCTGGGTCTTGTCCGGTCTTGTCTGGGTCTTGTCCGGTCTTGTCCGGTCTTGTCCGATCTTGTCTGGGTCTTGTCCGGTCTAGTCCGGTCTTGTCTGGGTCTTGTCCGGTCTTGTCCGGTCTTGTCTGGGTCTTGTCTGGGTCTTGTCCGGTCTTGTCCGGTCTTGTCCGGTCTTGTCTGGGTCTTGTCCGGTCTTGTCCGGTCTTGTCTGGGTCTTGTCCGGTCTTGTCTGGGTCTTGTCCGGTCTTGTCCGGTCTTGTCCGGTCTTGTCTGGGTCTTGTCCGGTCTTTTTCGGTCTTGTCTGGGTCTTGTCCGGTCTTGTCCGGTCTTGTCTGGTTCTTGTCCGGTCTTGTCCGGTCTTGTCCGGTCTTGTATGGGTCTTGTCCGGTCTTGTATGGGTCTTGTCCGGTCTTGTCTGGGTCTTGTCCGGTCTTGTCCGGTCTTGTCCGGTCTTGTCCGGTCTTGTCTGGGTCTTGTCCGGTCTTGTCCGGTCTTGTCAGGGTCTTGTCCGGTCTTGTCTGGGTCTTGTCCGGTCTTGTCCGGGTCTTGTCCGGGTCTTGTCCGGTCTTGTCCGGTCTTGTCCGGTCTTGTCCGGTCTTGTCCGGGTCTTGTCCGGGTCTTGTCCGGTCTTGTCCGGTCTTGTCTGGGTCTTGTCCGGTCTTGTCCGGTCTTGTCTGGGTCTTGTCCGGTCTTGTCTGGGTCTTGTCCGGTCTTGTCCGGTCTTGTCTGGGTCTTGTCCGGTCTTGTCTGGGTCTTGTCCGGTCTTGTCCGGTCTTGTCCGGTCTTGTCTGGGTCTTGTCCGGTCTTTTTCGGTCTTGTCTGGGTCTTGTCCGGTCTTGTCCGGTCTTGTCCGGTCTTATCTGGG
Organism: Rhinoraja longicauda; assembly: GCF_053455715.1. Lineage (NCBI taxonomy): Eukaryota > Metazoa > Chordata > Chondrichthyes > Rajiformes > Arhynchobatidae > Rhinoraja > Rhinoraja longicauda. Next base: position 37,459 of record NW_027601477.1, read on the forward strand.
TCTTGTCCGGTCTTGTCCGGTCTTGTCTGGGTCTTGTCCGGTCTTGTCCGGTCTTGTCCGGTCTTGTCCGGTCTTGTCCGGTCTTGTCTGGTTCTTGTCCGGTCTTGTCCGGTCTTGTCCGGTCTTGTCCGGTCCTGTCCGGTCTTGTCCGGGTCTTGTCCGGGTCTTGTCCGGTCTTGTCCGGTCTTGTCCGGTCTTGTCCGGTCTTGTCTGGGTCTTGTCCGGTCTTGTCTGGGTCTTGTCCGGGTCTTGTCCGGGTCTTGTCCGGTCTTGTCCGGTCTTGTCTGGGTCTTGTCCGGTCTTGTCCGGTCTTGTCTGGGTCTTGTCTGGGTCTTGTCCGGTCTTGTCCGGTCTTGTCCGGTCTTGTCTGGGTCTTGTCCGGTCTTGTCCGGTCTTGTCTGTGTCTTGTCTGGGTCTTGTCCGGTCTTGTCCGGTCTTGTCTGGGTCTTGTCCGGTCTTGTCCGGTCTTGTCCGGTCTTGTCTGGGTCTTGTCCGGTCTTGTCTGGTCTTGTCCGGGTCTTGTCTGGGTCTTGTCTGGGTCTTGTCTGGGTCTTGTCCGGTCTTGTCTGGGTCTTGTCTGGGTCTTGTCCGGTCTTGTCCGGTCTTGTCTGGGTTTGTCCGCTCTTGTCCTGTCTTGTCTGGGTCTTGTCCGGTCTTGTCCGGCCTTGTGTGGGTCTTGTCCGGTCTTGTCCGGCCTTGTCCGGCCTTGTCCGGTCTTGTCTGTGTCTTGTCCGGCCTTGTCCGGTCTTGTCTGGGTCTTGTCCGGCCTTGTCCGGCCTTGTCCGGTCTTGTCCGGTCTTGTCTGGGTCTTGTCCGGTCTTGTCTGGGTCTTGTCCGGTCTTGTCCGGTCTTGTCTGGGTCTTGTCCGGTCTTGTCCGGTCTTGTCTGGGTCTTGTCCGGTCTTGTCTGGGACTTGTCCGGGTCTTGTCCGGTCTTGTCTGGGTCTTGTCCGGTCTTGTCTGGGTCTTGTCCGGTCTTTTCTGGTCTTGTCTGGGTCTTTTCCGGTCTTGTCCGGTCTTGTCCGGTCTTGTCCGGTGTTGTCTGGGTCTTGTCCGTTCTTGTCTGGGTCTTGTCCGGTCTTGTCCGGTCTTGTCCGGTCTTGTCCGGTCTTGTCCGGTCTTGTCCGGTCTTGTCTGGCTCTTGTCCGTTCTTGTCTGGGTCTTGTCCGGTCTTGTCCGGTCTTGTCCGGTCTTGTCCGGTCTTGTCCGATCTTGTCTGGGTCTTGTCCGGTCTTGTCCGGTCTTGTCTGGGTCTTGTCCGGGTCTTGTCCGGTCTTGTCCGGTCTTGTCCGGTCTTGTCTGGGTCTTGTCCGGTCTTGTCTGTGTCTTGTCCGGTCTTGTCCGGTCTTGTCCGGGTCTTGTCCGGTCTTGTCTGGGTCTTGTCCGGTCTTGTCTGGGTCTTGTCTGGTCTTGTCCGGTCTTGTCTGGGTCTTGTCCGGTCTTGTCTGGGTCTTGTCCGGTCTTGTCCGGTCTTGTATGGGTCTTGTCCGGTCTTGTCTGGGTCTTGCCTGGGTCTTGTCCGGTCTTGTCCGGTCTTGTCTGGGTATTGTCCGGTCTTGTCCGGGTCTTGTCCGGTCTTGTCCGGTCTTGTCTGGGTCTTGTCCGGTCTTGTCCGGTCTTGTCCGGTCTTGTCTGGGTCTTGTCCGGTCTTGTCCGGTCTTGTATGGGTCTTGTCCGGTTTTGTCTGGGTCTTGTCTGGTCTTGTCCGGTCTTGTCTGGGTCTTGTCCGGTCTTGTCCGGGTCTTGTCCGGTTTTGTCCGGTCTTGTCCGGTCTTGTCTGGGTCTTGTCTGGGTCTTGTCCAGTCTTGTCCGGGTCTTGTCCAGTCTTGTCCGGGTCTTGTCCAGTCTTGTCCGGTCTTGTCTGGGTCTTGTCCGGTCTTGTCTGGGTCTTGTCCAGTCTTGTCCGGTCTTGTCTGGGTCTTGTCTGGGTCTTGTCCGGTCTTGTCCGGTCTTGTCTGGGTCTTGTCCGGTCTTGTCCGGTCTTGTCTGGGTCTTGTCCGGTCTTGTCCGGTCTTGTCTGGGGCTTGTCCGGTCTTGTCTGGGGCTTGTCCGGTCTTGTCCGGTATTGTCCGGTCTTGTCTGGGTCTTGTCCGGTCTTGTCCGGCCTTGTGTGGGTCTTGTCCGGTCTTGTCCGGTCTTGTCAGGGTCTTGTCAGGGTCTTGTCCGGTGTTGTCTGGGTCTTGTACTTTCTTGTCTGGGTCTTGTCCGGTCTTGTCCGGTCTTGTCCGTTCTTGTCCGGTGTTGTCTGGGTCTTGTCCGTTCTTGTCTGGGTCTTGTCCGGTCTTGTCCGGTCTTGTCCGATCTTGTCTGGGTCTTGTCTGGGTCTTGTCCGGTCTTGTCTGGGTCTTGTCCGGTCTTGTCTGGGTCTTGGCTGGGTCTTGTCCGGTCTTGTCCGGTCTTGTCTGGGTCTTGTCCGGTCTTGTCCGGTCTTGTCTGGGTCTTGTCCGGTCTTGTCTGTGTCTTGTCCGGTCTTGTCCGGTCTTGTCCGGGTCTTGTCCGGTCTTGTCTGGGTCTTGTCCGGGTCTTGTCTGGTCTTGTCCGGTCTTGTCTGGGTCTTGTCCGGTCTTGTCTGGGTCTTGTCCGGTCTTGTCCGGTCTTGTATGGGTCTTGTCCGGTCTTGTCTGGGTCTTGCCTGGGTCTTGTCCGGTCTTGTCCGGTCTTGTCTGGGTATTGTCCGGTCTTGTCCGGTCTTGTCTGGGGCTTGTCCGGTCTTGTCCGGTCTTGTCTGGGTCTTGTCCGGTCTTGTCCGGCCTTGTGTGGGTCTTGTCCGGTCTTGTCCGGTCTTGTCTGGTCTTGTCAGGGTCTTGTCCGGTCTTGTCTGGTTCTTGTCCGGTCTTGTCTGGGTCTTGTCCGGTCTTGTGTGGGTCTCGTCCGGTCTTGTCCGGTCTTGTCTAGGTCATGTCCGGTCTTGTCTGGGTCTTGTCCGGTCTTGTCTGGGTCTTGTCTGGGTCTTGTCCGGTCTTGTCTGGGTCTTGTCCGGTATTGTCCGGGTCTTGTCCGGTCTTGTCCGGGTCTTGTCCGGTCTTGTCTGGGTCTTGTCCGGGTCTTGTCCGGTCTTGTCCGGTCTTGTCCGGTCTTGTCTGGGTCTTGTCCGGTCTTGTCCGGTCTTGTCTGTGTCTTGTCCGGTCTTGTTCGGTCTTGTCCGGTCTTGTCTGGGTCTTGTCTGGGTCTTGTCCGGTCTTGTCCGGTCTTGTCTGGGTCTTGTCCGGTCTTGTCTGGGTCTTGTCCAGTCTTGTCCGGTCTTGTCTGGGTCTTGTCCGGTCTTGTCCGGTCTTGTCTGGGTCTTGTCCGGTCTTGTCCGGTCTTGTCTGGGTCTTGTCTGGGTCTTGTCCGGTCTTGTCCGGTCTTGTCTGGGTCTTGTCCGGTCTTGTCTGGGTCTTGTCCGATCTTGTCCGGTCTTGTCTGGGTCTTGTCCGGGTCTTGTCCGGTCTTGTCCGGTCTTGTCTGGGTCTTGTCCGGTCTTGTCTGGGTCTTGTCCGGTCTTGTCCGGTCTTGTCTGGGTCTTGTCCGGTCTTGTCTGGGTCTTGTCCGGTCTTGTCCGGTCTTGTCCGGTCTTGTCCGGTCTTGTCCGGTGATGTCTGGGTCTTGTCCGGTCTTGTCTGGGTCTTGTCCGGTCTTGTCCGGTCTTGTCCGGTCTTGTCCGATCTTGTCTGGGTCTTGTCCGGTCTTGTCTGGGACTTGTCCGGTCTTGTCCGGTCTTGTCTGGGTCTTGTCCGGTCTTGTCCGGTCTTGTCTGGGTCTTGTCCGGTCTTGTCCGGTCTTGTCTGGGTCTTGTCCGGTCTTGTCCGGTCTTGTCTGGGTCTTGTCCGGTCTTGTCTGGTTCTTGTCCGGTCTTGTCTGGGTCTTGTCCGGTCTTGTCCGGTCTTGTCTGGGTCTTGTCCGGTCTTTTTCGGTCTTGTCTGGGTCTTGTCCGGTCTTGTCCGGTCTTGTCTGGGTCTTGTCTGGGTCATGTCCGGTCTTGTCCGGGTCTTGTCTGGGTCTTGTCCGGTCTTGTCCGGTCTTGTCTGGTTCTTGTCCGGTCTTGTCTGGTTCTTGTCCGGTCTTGTCTGGTTCTTGTCCGGTCTTGTCCGGTCTTGTCCGGTCTTGTCCGGTCTTGTCCGGTCTTGTATGGGTCTTGTCCGGTCTTGTCTGGGTCTTGTCCGGTCTTGTCTGGGTCTTGTCCGGTCTTGTCCGGTCTTGTCTGGGTCTTGTCCGGTCTTGTCCGGTCTTGTCTGGGTCTTGTCCGGTCTTGTCTGTGTCTTGTCCGGTCTTGTCCGGTCTTGTCCGGGTCTTGTCCGGTCTTGTCTGGGTCTTGTCCGGGTCTTGTCTGGTCTTGTCCGGTCTTGTCTGGGTCTTGTCCGGTCTTGTCTGGGTCTTGTCCGGTCTTGTCCGGTCTTGTATGGGTCTTGTCCGGTCTTGTCTGGGTCTTGCCTGGGTCTTGTCCGGTCTTGTCCGGTCTTGTCTGGGTATTGTCCGGTCTTGTCCGGTCTTGTCTGGGGCTTGTCCGGTCTTGTCCGGTCTTGTCTGGGTCTTGTCCGGTCTTGTCCGGCCTTGTGTGGGTCTTGTCCGGTCTTGTCCGGTCTTGTCTGGTCTTGTCAGGGTCTTGTCCGGTCTTGTCTGGTTCTTGTCCGGTCTTGTCTGGGTCTTGTCCGGTCTTGTGTGGGTCTCGTCCGGTCTTGTCCGGTCTTGTCTAGGTCATGTCCGGTCTTGTCTGGGTCTTGTCCGGTCTTGTCTGGGTCTTGTCTGGGTCTTGTCCGGTCTTGTCTGGGTCTTGTCCGGTATTGTCCGGGTCTTGTCCGGTCTTGTCCGGGTCTTGTCCGGTCTTGTCTGGGTCTTGTCCGGGTCTTGTCCGGTCTTGTCCGGTCTTGTCCGGTCTTGTCTGGGTCTTGTCCGGTCTTGTCCGGTCTTGTCTGTGTCTTGTCCGGTCTTGTTCGGTCTTGTCCGGTCTTGTCTGGGTCTTGTCTGGGTCTTGTCCGGTCTTGTCCGGTCTTGTCTGGGTCTTGTCCGGTCTTGTCTGGGTCTTGTCCAGTCTTGTCCGGTCTTGTCTGGGTCTTGTCCGGTCTTGTCCGGTCTTGTCTGGGTCTTGTCCGGTCTTGTCCGGTCTTGTCTGGGTCTTGTCTGGGTCTTGTCCGGTCTTGTCCGGTCTTGTCTGGGTCTTGTCCGGTCTTGTCTGGGTCTTGTCCGATCTTGTCCGGTCTTGTCTGGGTCTTGTCCGGGTCTTGTCCGGTCTTGTCCGGTCTTGTCTGGGTCTTGTCCGGTCTTGTCTGGGTCTTGTCCGGTCTTGTCCGGTCTTGTCTGGGTCTTGTCCGGTCTTGTCTGGGTCTTGTCCGGTCTTGTCCGGTCTTGTCCGGTCTTGTCCGGTCTTGTCCGGTGATGTCTGGGTCTTGTCCGGTCTTGTCTGGGTCTTGTCCGGTCTTGTCCGGTCTTGTCCGGTCTTGTCCGATCTTGTCTGGGTCTTGTCCGGTCTTGTCTGGGACTTGTCCGGTCTTGTCCGGTCTTGTCTGGGTCTTGTCCGGTCTTGTCCGGTCTTGTCTGGGTCTTGTCCGGTCTTGTCCGGTCTTGTCTGGGTCTTGTCCGGTCTTGTCCGGTCTTGTCTGGGTCTTGTCCGGTCTTGTCTGGTTCTTGTCCGGTCTTGTCTGGGTCTTGTCCGGTCTTGTCCGGTCTTGTCTGGGTCTTGTCCGGTCTTTTTCGGTCTTGTCTGGGTCTTGTCCGGTCTTGTCCGGTCTTGTCTGGGTCTTGTCTGGGTCATGTCCGGTCTTGTCCGGGTCTTGTCTGGGTCTTGTCCGGTCTTGTCCGGTCTTGTCTGGTTCTTGTCCGGTCTTGTCTGGTTCTTGTCCGGTCTTGTCTGGTTCTTGTCCGGTCTTGTCCGGTCTTGTCCGGTCTTGTCCGGTCTTGTCCGGTCTTGTATGGGTCTTGTCCGGTCTTGTCTGGGTCTTGTCCGGTCTTGTCTGGGTCTTGTCCGGTCTTGTCCGGTCTTGTCTGGGTCTTGTCCGGTCTTGTCCGGTCTTGTCTGGGTCTTGTCCGGTCTTGTCTGTGTCTTGTCCGGTCTTGTCCGGTCTTGTCCGGGTCTTGTCCGGTCTTGTCTGGGTCTTGTCCGGGTCTTGTCTGGTCTTGTCCGGTCTTGTCTGGGTCTTGTCCGGTCTTGTCTGGGTCTTGTCCGGTCTTGTCCGGTCTTGTATGGGTCTTGTCCGGTCTTGTCTGGGTCTTGCCTGGGTCTTGTCCGGTCTTGTCCGGTCTTGTCTGGGTATTGTCCGGTCTTGTCCGGTCTTGTCTGGGGCTTGTCCGGTCTTGTCCGGTCTTGTCTGGGTCTTGTCCGGTCTTGTCCGGCCTTGTGTGGGTCTTGTCCGGTCTTGTCCGGTCTTGTCTGGTCTTGTCAGGGTCTTGTCCGGTCTTGTCTGGTTCTTGTCCGGTCTTGTCTGGGTCTTGTCCGGTCTTGTGTGGGTCTCGTCCGGTCTTGTCCGGTCTTGTCTAGGTCATGTCCGGTCTTGTCTGGGTCTTGTCCGGTCTTGTCTGGGTCTTGTCTGGGTCTTGTCCGGTCTTGTCTGGGTCTTGTCCGGTATTGTCCGGGTCTTGTCCGGTCTTGTCCGGGTCTTGTCCGGTCTTGTCTGGGTCTTGTCCGGGTCTTGTCCGGTCTTGTCCGGTCTTGTCCGGTCTTGTCTGGGTCTTGTCCGGTCTTGTCCGGTCTTGTCTGTGTCTTGTCCGGTCTTGTTCGGTCTTGTCCGGTCTTGTCTGGGTCTTGTCTGGGTCTTGTCCGGTCTTGTCCGGTCTTGTCTGGGTCTTGTCCGGTCTTGTCTGGGTCTTGTCCAGTCTTGTCCGGTCTTGTCTGGGTCTTGTCCGGTCTTGTCCGGTCTTGTCTGGGTCTTGTCCGGTCTTGTCCGGTCTTGTCTGGGTCTTGTCTGGGTCTTGTCCGGTCTTGTCCGGTCTTGTCTGGGTCTTGTCCGGTCTTGTCTGGTTCTTGTCCGATCTTGTCCGGTCTTGTCTGGGTCTTGTCCGGGTCTTGTCCGGTCTTGTCCGGTCTTGTCTGGGTCTTGTCCGGTCTTGTCTGGGTCTTGTCCGGTCTTGTCCGGTCTTGTCTGGGTCTTGTCCGGTCTTGTCTGGGTCTTGTCCGGTCTTGTCCGGTCTTGTCCGGTCTTGTCCGGTCTTGTCCGGTCTTGTCCGGTGATGTCTGGGTCTTGTCCGGTCTTGTCTGGGTCTTGTCCGGTCTTGTCCGGTCTTGTCCGGTCTTGTCCGATCTTGTCTGGGTCTTGTCCGGTCTTGTCTGGGACTTGTCCGGTCTTGTCCGGTCTTGTCTGGGTCTTGTCCGGTCTTGTCCGGTCTTGTCTGGGTCTTGTCCGGTCTTGTCCGGTCTTGTCTGGGTCTTGTCCGGTCTTGTCCGGTCTTGTCTGGGTCTTGTCCGGTCTTGTCTGGTTCTTGTCCGGTCTTGTCTGGGTCTTGTCCGGTCTTGTCCGGTCTTGTCTGGGTCTTGTCCGGTCTTTTTCGGTCTTGTCTGGGTCTTGTCCGGTCTTGTCCGGTCTTGTCTGGGTCTTGTCTGGGTCATGTCCGGTCTTGTCCGGGTCTTGTCTGGGTCTTGTCCGGTCTTGTCCGGTCTTGTCTGGTTCTTGTCCGGTCTTGTCTGGTTCTTGTCCGGTCTTGTCTGGTTCTTGTCCGGTCTTGTCCGGTCTTGTCCGGTCTTGTCCGGTCTTGTCCGGTCTTGTATGGGTCTTGTCCGGTCTTGTCTGGGTCTTGTCCGGTCTTGTCTGGGTCTTGTCCGGTCTTGTCTGGTTCTTGTCCGGTCTTGTCTGGGTCTTGTCCGGTCTTGTCCGGTCTTGTCTGGGTCTTGTCCGGTCTTTTTCGGTCTTGTCTGGGTCTTGTCCGGTCTTGTCCGGTCTTGTCTGGGTCTTGTCTGGGTCATGTCCGGTCTTGTCCGGGTCTTGTCTGGGTCTTGTCCGGTCTTGTCCGGTCTTGTCTGGTTCTTGTCCGGTCTTGTCTGGTTCTTGTCCGGTCTTGTCTGGTTCTTGTCCGGTCTTGTCCGGTCTTGTCCGGTCTTGTCCGGTCTTGTCCGGTCTTGTATGGGTCTTGTCCGGTCTTGTCTGGGTCTTGTCCGGTCTTGTCTGGGTCTTGTCCGGTCTTGTCCGGTCTTGTCTGGGTCTTGTCCGGTCTTGTCCGGGTCTTGTCCGGGTCTTGTCCGGTCTTGTCCGGTCTTGTCCGGTCTTGTCCGGGTCTTGTCCGGTCTTGTCCGGTCTTGTCTGGGTCTTGTCCGGTCTTGTCCGGGTCTTGTCCGGTCTTGTCCGGTCTTGTCTGGGTCTTGTCCGGTCTTGTCCGGTCTTGTCTGGGTCTTGTCCGGTCTTGTCCGGTCTTGTCTGGGTCTTGTCTGGGTCTTGTCCGGTCTTGTCCGGTCTTGTCCGGTCTTGTCCGGGTCTTGTCCGGTCTTGTCCGGTCTTGTCTGGGTCTTGTCTGGTCTTGTCTGGTCTTGTCTGGGTCTTGTCTGGGTCTTGTCCGGGTCTTGTCCGGGTCTTGTCCGGTCTTGTCCGGTCTTGTCTGGGTCTTGTCCGGTCTTGTCCGGTCTTGTCTGGGTCTTGTCTGGGTCTTGTCCGGTCTTGTCCGGTCTTGTCTGGGTCTTGTCCGGTCTTGTCCGGTCTTGTCTGGGTCTTGTCCGGTCTTGTCCGGTCTTGTCTGGTTCTTGTCTGGTTCTTGTCCGGTCTTGTCCGGTCTTGTCCGGTCTTGTCCGGTCTTGTATGGGTCTTGTCCGGTCTTGTCTGGGTCTTGTCCGGTCTTGTCTGGGTCTTGTCCGGTCTTGTCCGGGTCTTGTCCGGTCTTGTCCGGTCTTGTCCGGTCTTGTCCGGGTCTTGTCCGGTCTTGTCCGGGTCTTGTCCGGTCTTGTCCGGTCTTGTCTGGGTCTTGTCTGGGTCATGTCCGGTCTTGTCCGGGTCTTGTCTGGGTCTTGTCCGGTCTTGTCCGGTCTTGTCTGGTTCTTGTCCGGTCTTGTCTGGTTCTTGTCCGGTCTTGTCTGGTTCTTGTCCGGTCTTGTCCGGTCTTGTCCGGTCTTGTCCGGTCTTGTCCGGTCTTGTATGGGTCTTGTCCGGTCTTGTCTGGGTCTTGTCCGGTCTTGTCTGGGTCTTGTCCGGTCTTGTCCGGTCTTGTCTGGGTCTTGTCCGGTCTTGTCCGGGTCTTGTCCGGGTCTTGTCCGGTCTTGTCCGGTCTTGTCCGGTCTTGTCCGGGTCTTGTCCGGTCTTGTCCGGTCTTGTCTGGGTCTTGTCCGGTCTTGTCTGGGTCTTGTCCGGTCTTGTCCGGGTCTTGTCCGGTCTTGTCCGGTCTTGTCTGGGTCTTGTCCGGTCTTTTCCGGTCTTGTCTGGGTCTTGTCCGGTCTTGTCCGGTCTTGTCTGGGTCTTGTCTGGGTCTTGTCCGGTCTTGTCCGGTCTTGTCCGGTCTTGTCCGGGTCTTGTCCGGTCTTGTCCGGTCTTGTCTGGGTCTTGTCTGGTCTTGTCTGGTCTTGTCTGGGTCTTGTCTGGGTCTTGTCCGGGTCTTGTCCGGGTCTTGTCCGGTCTTGTCCGGTCTTGTCTGGGTCTTGTCCGGTCTTGTCCGGTCTTGTCTGGGTCTTGTCTGGGTCTTGTCCGGTCTTGTCCGGTCTTGTCTGGGTCTTGTCCGGTCTTGTCCGGTCTTGTCTGGGTCTTGTCCGGTCTTGTCCGGTCTTGTCTGGTTCTTGTCTGGTTCTTGTCCGGTCTTGTCCGGTCTTGTCCGGTCTTGTCCGGTCTTGTATGGGTCTTGTCCGGTCTTGTCTGGGTCTTGTCCGGTCTTGTCCGGGTCTTGTCCGGTCTTGTCCGGGTCTTGTCCGGTCTTGTCCGGTCTTGTCCGGTCTTGTCCGGGTCTTGTCCGGTCTTGTCCGGGTCTTGTCCGGTCTTGTCCGGTCTTGTCTGGGTCTTGTCCGGTCTTGTCCGGGTCTTGTCCGGTCTTGTCCGGTCTTGTCTGGGTCTTGTCCGGTCTTGTCCGGTCTTGTCTGGGTCTTGTCCGGTCTTGTCCGGTCTTGTCTGGGTCTTGTCCGGTCTTGTCCGGTCTTGTCTGGGTCTTGTCCGTTCTTGACCGGTCTTGTCCGGTCTTGTCCGGTCTTGTCCGGGTCTTGTCCGGTCTTGTCCGGTCTTGTCTGGGTCTTGTCCGGTCTTGTCTGGGTCTTGTCTGGTCTTGTCTGGGTCTTGTCTGGGTCTTGTCCGGGTCTTGTCCGGGTCTTGTCAGGTCTTGTCCGGTCTTGTCTGGGTCTTGTCCGGTCTTGTCTGGGTCTTGTCTGGGTCTTGTCTGGGTCTTGTCCGGTCTTGTCCGGTCTTGTCTGGGTCTTGTCCGGTCTTGTCCGGTCTTGTCTGGGTTTGTCCGGTCTTGTCCGGTCTTGTCTGGGTCTTGTCCGGTCTTGTCCGGTCTTGTCCGGCCTTGTGTGGGTCTTGTCCGGTCTTGTCCGGCCTTGTCCGGTCTTGTCTGGGTCTTGTCCGCCCTTGTCCGGTCTTGTCTGGGTCTTGTCCGGCCTTGTCCGGTCTTGTCTGGGTCTTGTCCGGCCTTGTCCGGTCTTGTCTGGGTCTTGTCCGGCCTTGTCCGGTCTTGTCTGGGTCTTGTCTGGGTCTTCTCCGGTCTTGTCCGGTCTTGTCTCGGTCTTGTCTGGGTCTTGTCTGGGTCTTGTCCGGGTCTTGTCCGGTCTTGTCCGGTCTTGTCTGGGTCTTGTCTTGTCCGGTCTTGTCCGGTCTTGTCTGGGTCTTGTCCGGTCTTGTCCGGTCTTGTCTGGGTCTTGTCCGGTCTTGTCCGGTCTTGTCTGGGTCTTGTCCGGTCTTGTCTGGGTCTTGTCTGGGTCTTGTCCGGTCTTTTCTGGTCTTGTCTGGGTCTTGTCCGGTCTTGTCCGGTCTTGTCTGGGTCTTGTCCGGTCTTGTCCGGTCTTGTCAGGGTCTTGTCCGGTCTTGTCCGGTCTTGTCTGGGTCTTGTCCGGTCTTGTCCGGTCTTGTCCGGTCTTGTCCGGTCTTGTCCGATCTTGTCTGGGTCTTGTCCGGTCTTGTCCGGTCTTGTCTTGGTCTTGTTCGGTCTTGTCCGGTCTTGTCCGGTCTTGTCCGGGTCTTGTCCGGTCTTGTCCGGTCTTGTCCGGTCTTGTCTGAGTCTTGTCTGTTCTTGTCTGGGTCTTGTCTGGGTCTTGTCCGGGTCTTGTCCGGGTCTTGTCCGGTCTTGTCCGGTCTTGTCTGGGTCTTGTCCGGTCTTGTCTGGGTCTTGTCCGGTCTTGTCTGGGTCTTGTCTGGGTCTTGTCCGGTCTTGTCCGGTCTTGTCTGGGTCTTGTCCGGTCTTGTCCGGTCTTGTCTGGGTCTTGTCCGGTCTTGTCCGGTCTTGTCTGGTTCTTGTCCGGTCTTGTCTGGTTCTTGTCCGGTCTTGTCCGGTCTTGTCCGGTCTTGTATGGGTCTTGTCCGGTCTTGTCTGGGTCTTGTCCGGTCTTGTCTGGGTCTTGTCCGGTCTTGTCTGGGTCTTGTCCGGTCTTGTCCGGGTCTTGTGTCTTGTCCGGTCTTGTCCGGTCTTGTCCGGTCTTGTCCGGTCTTGTCTGGGTCTTGTCCGGTCTTGTCCGGGTCTTGTCCGGTCTTGTCCGGTCTTGTCTGGGTCTTGTCCGGTCTTGTCCGGTCTTGTCTGGGTCTTGTCCGGTCTTGTCCGGTCTTGTCCGGTCTTGTCTGGGTCTTGTCCGGTCTTGTCCGGTCTTGTCCGGTCTTGTCTGGGTCTTGTCCGGTCTTGTCCGGTCTTGTCCGGTCTTGTCCGGTCTTGTCCGGGTCTTGTCCGGGTCTTGTCCGGTCTTGTCCGGGTCTTGTCTGGGTCTTGTCTGGTCTTGTCTGGGTCTTGTCTGTGTCTTGTCCGGGTCTTGTCCGGTCTTGTCCGGTCTTGTCTGGGTCTTGTCCGGTCTTGTCCGGTCTTGTCTGGGTCTTGTCTGGGTCTTGTCTGGGTCTTGTCCGGTCTTGTCCGGTCTTGTCTGGGTCTTGTCCGGTCTTGTCCGGTCTTGTCTGGGTTTGTCCGGTCTTGTCCGGTCTTGTCTGGGTCTTGTCCGGTCTTGTCCGGTCTTGTCTGGGTCTTGTCTGGTCTTGTCTGGTCTTGTCTGGGTCTTGTCTGGGTCTTGTCCGGGTCTTGTCCGGGTCTTGTCCGGTCTTGTCCGGTCTTGTCTGGGTCTTGTCCGGTCTTGTCCGGTCTTGTCTGGGTCTTGTCTGGGTCTTGTCCGGTCTTGTCCGGTCTTGTCTGGGTCTTGTCCGGTCTTGTCCGGTCTTGTCTGGGTCTTGTCCGGTCTTGTCCGGTCTTGTCTGGTTCTTGTCTGGTTCTTGTCCGGTCTTGTCCGGTCTTGTCCGGTCTTGTCCGGTCTTGTCCGGTCTTGTATGGGTCTTGTCCGGTCTTGTCTGGGTCTTGTCCGGTCTTGTCTGGGTCTTGTCCGGTCTTGTCCGGGTCTTGTCCGGTCTTGTCCGGTCTTGTCCGGTCTTGTCCGGGTCTTGTCCGGTCTTGTCCGGGTCTTGTCCGGTCTTGTCCGGTCTTGTCTGGGTCTTGTCTGGGTCATGTCCGGTCTTGTCCGGGTCTTGTCTGGGTCTTGTCCGGTCTTGTCCGGTCTTGTCTGGTTCTTGTCCGGTCTTGTCTGGTTCTTGTCCGGTCTTGTCTGGTTCTTGTCCGGTCTTGTCCGGTCTTGTCCGGTCTTGTCCGGTCTTGTCCGGTCTTGTATGGGTCTTGTCCGGTCTTGTCTGGGTCTTGTCCGGTCTTGTCTGGGTCTTGTCCGGTCTTGTCCGGTCTTGTCTGGGTCTTGTCCGGTCTTGTCCGGGTCTTGTCCGGGTCTTGTCCGGTCTTGTCCGGTCTTGTCCGGTCTTGTCCGGGTCTTGTCCGGTCTTGTCCGGTCTTGTCTGGGTCTTGTCCGGTCTTGTCCGGGTCTTGTCCGGTCTTGTCCGGTCTTGTCTGGGTCTTGTCCGGTCTTGTCCGGTCTTGTCTGGGTCTTGTCCGGTCTTGTCCGGTCTTGTCTGGGTCTTGTCTGGGTCTTGTCCGGTCTTGTCCGGTCTTGTCCGGTCTTGTCCGGGTCTTGTCCGGTCTTGTCCGGTCTTGTCTGGGTCTTGTCTGGTCTTGTCTGGTCTTGTCTGGGTCTTGTCTGGGTCTTGTCCGGGTCTTGTCCGGGTCTTGTCCGGTCTTGTCCGGTCTTGTCTGGGTCTTGTCCGGTCTTGTCCGGTCTTGTCTGGGTCTTGTCTGGGTCTTGTCCGGTCTTGTCCGGTCTTGTCTGTGTCTTGTCCGGTCTTGTCCGGTCTTGTCTGGGTCTTGTCCGGTCTTGTCCGGTCTTGTCTGGTTCTTGTCTGGTTCTTGTCCGGTCTTGTCCGGTCTTGTCCGGTCTTGTCCGGTCTTGTATGGGTCTTGTCCGGTCTTGTCTGGGTCTTGTCCGGTCTTGTCCGGGTCTTGTCCGGTCTTGTCCGGGTCTTGTCCGGTCTTGTCCGGTCTTGTCCGGTCTTGTCCGGGTCTTGTCCGGTCTTGTCCGGGTCTTGTCCGGTCTTGTCCGGTCTTGTCTGGGTCTTGTCCGGTCTTGTCCGGGTCTTGTCCGGTCTTGTCCGGTCTTGTCTGGGTCTTGTCCGGTCTTGTCCGGTCTTGTCTGGGTCTTGTCCGGTCTTGTCCGGTCTTGTCTGGGTCTTGTCCGGTCTTGTCCGGTCTTGTCTGGGTCTTGTCCGTTCTTGACCGGTCTTGTCCGGTCTTGTCCGGTCTTGTCCGGGTCTTGTCCGGTCTTGTCCGGTCTTGTCTGGGTCTTGTCCGGTCTTGTCTGGGTCTTGTCTGGTCTTGTCTGGGTCTTGTCTGGGTCTTGTCCGGGTCTTGTCCGGGTCTTGTCAGGTCTTGACCGGTCTTGTCTGGGTCTTGTCCGGTCTTGTCTGTGTCTTGTCTGGGTCTTGTCTGGGTCTTGTCCGGTCTTGTCCGGTCTTGTCTGGGTCTTGTCCGGTCTTGTCCGGTCTTGTCTGGGTTTGTCCGGTCTTGTCCGGTCTTGTCTGGGTCTTGTCCGGTCTTGTCCGGTCTTGTCCGGCCTTGTGTGGGTCTTGTCCGGTCTTGTCCGGCCTTGTCCGGTCTTGTCTGGGTCTTGTCCGCCCTTGTCCGGTCTTGTCTGGGTCTTGTCCGGCCTTGTCCGGTCTTGTCTGGGTCTTGTCCGGCCTTGTCCGGTCTTGTCTGGGTCTTGTCCGGCCTTGTCCGGTCTTGTCTGGGTCTTGTCTGGGTCTTCTCCGGTCTTGTCCGGTCTTGTCTCGGTCTTGTCTGGGTCTTGTCTGGGTCTTGTCCGGGTCTTGTCCGGTCTTGTCCGGTCTTGTCTGGGTCTTGTCTTGTCCGGTCTTGTCCGGTCTTGTCTGGGTCTTGTCCGGTCTTGTCCGGTCTTGTCTGGGTCTTGTCCGGTCTTGTCCGGTCTTGTCTGGGTCTTGTCCGGTCTTGTCTGGGTCTTGTCTGGGTCTTGTCCGTTCTTTTCTGTTCTTGTCTGGGTCTTGTCCGGTCTTGTCCGGTCTTGTCTGGGTCTTGTCCGGTCTTGTCCGGTCTTGTCTGGGTCTTGTCCGGTCTTGTCCGGTCTTGTCTGGGTCTTGTCCGGTCTTGTCCGGTCTTGTCCGGTCTTGTCCGGTCTTGTCCGATCTTGTCTGGGTCTTGTCCGGTCTTGTCCGGTCTTGTCTTGGTCTTGTTCGGTCTTGTCCGGTCTTGTCCGGTCTTGTCCGGGTCTTGTCCGGTCTTGTCCGGTCTTGTCCGGTTTTGTCTGGGTCTTGTCTGTTCTTGTCTGGGTCTTGTCTGGGTCTTGTCCGGGTCTTGTCCGGGTCTTGTCCGGTCTTGTCCGGTCTTGTCTGGGTCTTGTCCGGTCTTGTCTGGGTCTTGTCCGGTCTTGTCTGGGTCTTGTCTGGGTCTTGTCCGGTCTTGTCCGGTCTTGTCTGGGTCTTGTCCGGTCTTGTCCGGTCTTGTCTGGGTCTTGTCCGGTCTTGTCCGGTCTTGTCTGGTTCTTGTCCGGTCTTGTCTGGTTCTTGTCCGGTCTTGTCCGGTCTTGTCCGGTCTTGTATGGGTCTTGTCCGGTCTTGTCTGGGTCTTGTCCGGTCTTGTCTGGGTCTTGTCCGGTCTTGTCTGGGTCTTGTCCGGTCTTGTCCGGGTCTTGTGTCTTGTCCGGTCTTGTCCGGTCTTGTCCGGTCTTGTCCGGTCTTGTCTGGGTCTTGTCCGGTCTTGTCCGGGTCTTGTCCGGTCTTGTCCGGTCTTGTCTGGGTCTTGTCCGGTCTTGTCCGGTCTTGTCTGGGTCTTGTCCGGTCTTGTCCGGTCTTGTCCGGTCTTGTCTGGGTCTTGTCCGGTCTTGTCCGGTCTTGTCCGGTCTTGTCTGGGTCTTGTCCGGTCTTGTCCGGTCTTGTCCGGTCTTGTCCGGTCTTGTCCGGGTCTTGTCCGGGTCTTGTCCGGTCTTGTCCGGGTCTTGTCTGGGTCTTGTCTGGTCTTGTCTGGGTCTTGTCTGTGTCTTGTCCGGGTCTTGTCCGGGTCTTGTCCGGTCTTGTCCGGTCTTGTCTGGGTCTTGTCCGGTCTTGTCCGGTCTTGTCTGGGTCTTGTCTGGGTCTTGTCTGGGTCTTGTCCGGTCTTGTCCGGTCTTGTCTGGGTCTTGTCCGGTCTTGTCCGGTCTTGTCTGGGTTTGTCCGGTCTTGTCCGGTCTTGTCTGGGTCTTGTCCGGTCTTGTCCGGCCTTGTGTGGGTCTTGTCCGGTCTTGTCCGGCCTTGTCCGGTCTTGTCTGGGTCTTGTCCGGCCTTGTCCGGTCTTGTCTGGGTCTTGTCCGGCCTTGTCCGGTCTTGTCTGGGTCTTGTCCGGCCTTGTCCGGTCTTGTCTGGGTCTTGACCGGCCTTGTCCGGTCTTGTCTGGGTCTTCTCCGGTCTTGTCCGGTCTTGTCTCGGTCTTGTCTGGGTCTTGTCCGGTCTTGTCCGGTCTTGTCTGGGTCTTGTCTTGTCTGGGTCTTGTCCGGTCTTGTCCGGTCTTGTCTGGGTCTTGTCCGGTCTTGTCCGGTCTTGTCTGGGTCTTGTCCGGTCTTGTCCGGTCTTGTCTGGGTCTTGTCCGGTCTTGTCCGGTCTTGTCTGGGTCTTGTCCGGTCTTGTCTGGGTCTTGTCCGGTCTTTTCTGGTCTTGTCTGGGTCTTGTCCGGTCTTGTCCGGTCTTGTCTGGGTCTTGTCCGGTCTTGTCCGGTCTTGTCTGGGTCTTGTCCGGTCTTGTCCGGTCTTGTCTGGGTCTTGTCCGGTCTTGTCCGGTCTTGTCCGGTCTTGTCCGGTCTTGTCCGATCTTGTCTGGGTCTTGTCCGGTCTTGTCCGGTCTTGTCTGGGTCTTGTCTGGGTCTTGTCCGGTCTTGTCCGGTCTTGTCCGGTCTTGTCCGGTCTTGTCCGGTCTTGTCTGGGTCTTGTCCGGTCTTGTCTGGGTCTTGTCCGGTCTTGTCCGGTCTTGTCTGGGTCTTGTCCGGTCTTGTCCGGTCTTGTCTGGGTCTTGTCCGGTCTTGTCCGGCCTTGTCTGGGTCTTGTCCGGTCTTGTCCGGCCTTGTCCGGTCTTGTCTGGGTCTTGTCCGGCCTTGTCCGGTCTTGTCTGGGTCTTGTCCGGCCTTGTCCGGTCTTGTCTGGGTCTTGTCCGGCCTTGTCCGGTCTTGTCTGGGTCTTGACCGGCCTTGTCCGGTCTTGTCTGGGTCTTCTCCGGTCTTGTCCGGTCTTGTCTGGGTCTTGTCCGGTCTTGTCCGGTCTTGCCTGGGTCTTGTCTTGTCTGGGTCTTGTCCGGCCTTGTCCGGTCTTGTCTGGGTCTTGTCCGGTCTTGTCCGGTCTTGTCTGGGTCTTGTCCGGTCTTGTCTGGGTCTTGTCCGGTCTTGTCCGGTCTTGTCTGGGTCTTGTCCGGTCTTGTCTGGGTCTTGTCCGGTCTTGTCTGGGTCTTGTCCGGTCTTTTCTGGTCTTGTCTGGGTCTTGTCCGGTCTTGTCCGGTCTTGTCTGGGTCTTGTCCGGTCTTGTCCGGTCTTGTCTGGGTCTTGTCCGGTCTTGTCCGGTCTTGTCTGGGTCTTGTCCGGTCTTGTCCGGTCTTGTCCGGTGTTGTCTGGGTCTTGTCCGGTCTTGTCTGGGTCTTGTCCGGTCTTGTCCGGTCTTGTCCGATCTTGTCTGGGTCTTGTCCGGTCTTGTCCGGTCTTGTCTGGGTCTTGTCTGGGTCTTGTCCGGTCTTGTCCGGTCTTGTCCGGTCTTGTCTGGGTCTTGTCCGGTCTTGTCCGGTCTTGTCTGGGTCTTGTCCGGTCTTGTCCGGTCTTGTCTGGGTCTTGTCCGGTCTTGTCCGGTCTTGTCTGGGTCTTGTCTGGGTCTTGTCCGGTCTTGTCCGGTCTTGTCTGGGTCTTGTCCGGTCTTGTCCGGCCTTGTGTGGGTCTTGTCCGGTCTTGTCCGGTCTTGTCTGGTCTTGTCTGGGTCTTGTCCGGTCTTGTCCGGTCTTGTCTGGTTCTTGTCCGGTCTTGTCTGGGTCTTGTCCGGTCTTTTCTGGGTCTTGTCCGGTCTTGTGTGGGTCTCGTCCGGTCTTGTCCGGTCTTGTCTAGGTCATGTCCGGTCTTGTCTGGGTCTTGTCCGGTCTTGTCTGGGTCTTGTCTGGGTCTTGTCCGGTCTTGTCTGGGTCTTGTCCGGTCTTGTCCGGTCTTGTCCGGGTCTTCTCCGGTCTTGTCCGGGTCTTGTCCGGTCTTGTCCGGTCTTGTCCGGTCTTGTCCGGTCTTGTCTGGGTCTTGTCCGGTCTTGTCTGGGTCTTGTCCGGTCTTGTCCGGTCTTGTCTGGGTCTTGTCCGGTCTTGTTCGGTCTTGTTCGGTCTTGTCCGGTCTTGTCTGGGTCTTGTCCGGTCTTGTCCGGTCTTGTCTGGGTCTTGTCCAGTCTTGTCCGGTCTTGTCTGGGTCTTGTCCGGTCTTGTCCGGTCTTGTCTGGGTCTTGTCCGGTCTTGTCCGGTCTTGTCTGGGTCTTGTCTGGGTCTTGTCCGGTCTTGTCCGGTCTTGTCTGGGTCTTGTCCGGTCTTGTCTGAGTCTTGTCCGGTCTTGTCCGGTCTTGTCTGGGTCTTGTCTGGGTCTTGTCCGGTCTTGTCCGGTCTTGTCTGGGTCTTGTCTGGGTCTTGTCCGGTCTTGTCCGGTCTTGTCTGGGTCTTGTCTGGGTCTTGTCCGGTCTTGTCCGGTCTTGTCCGGTCTTGTCCGGTCTTGTCCGGTGTTGTCTGGGTCTTGTCCGGTCTTGTCTGGGTCTTGTCCGGTCTTGTCCGGTCTTGTCCGGTCTTGTCCGATCTTGTCTGGGTCTTGTCCGGTCTTGTCCGGTCTTGTCTGGGTCTTGTCCGGTCTTGTCCCGTCTTGTCCGGTCTTGTCCGGTCTTGTCTGGGTCTTGTCTGGGTCTTGTCCGGTCTTGTCCGGTCTTGTCTGGGTCTTGTCCGGTCTTGTCCGGTCTTGTCTGGGTCTTGTCCGGTCTTGTCTGGTTCTTGTCCGGTCTTGTCCGGTCTTGTCCGGTCTTGTCCGGTCTTGTCCGGTCTTGTCCGGTCTTGTCCGGTCTTGTCCGGTCTTGTCCGGTCTTGTCCGGTCTTGTATGGGTCTTGTCCGGTCTTGTCTGGGTCTTGTCCGGTCTTGTCTGGGTCTTGTCCGGTCTTGTCCGGTCTTGTCTGGGTCTTGTCCGGTCTTGTCCGGGTCTTGTCCGGTCTTGTCCGGGTCTTGTCCGGTCTTGTCCGGTCTTGTCCGGTCTTGTCCGGGTCTTGTCCGGTCTTGTCCGGTCTTGTCTGGGTCTTGTCCGGTCTTGTCCGGTCTTGTCCTGTCTTGTCCGGGTCTTGTCCGGTCTTGTCCGGTCTTGTCTGGTCTTGTCTGGGTCTTGTCCGGTCTTGTCCGGTCTTGTCCGGTCTTGTCCGGTCTTGTGTGGGTCTTGTCTGGGTCTTGTCCGGTCTTGTCCGGTCTTGTCTGGGTCTTGTCCGGTCTTGTCCGGTCTTGTCCGGTCTTGTCCGGTCTTGTCCGGGTCTTCTCCGGTCTTGTCCGGGTCTTGTCCGGTCTTGTCCGGTCTTGTCCGGTCTTGTCCGGTCTTGTCTGGGTCTTGTCCGGTCTTGTCTGGGTCTTGTCCGGTCTTGTCCGGTCTTGTCTGGGTCTTGTCCGGTCTTGTTCGGTCTTGTTCGGTCTTGTCCGGTCTTGTCTGGGTCTTGTCCGGTCTTGTCCGGTCTTGTCTGGGTCTTGTCCAGTCTTGTCCGGTCTTGTCTGGGTCTTGTCCGGTCTTGTCCGGTCTTGTCTGGGTCTTGTCCGGTCTTGTCCGGTCTTGTCTGGGTCTTGTCTGGGTCTTGTCCGGTCTTGTCCGGTCTTGTCTGGGTCTTGTCCGGTCTTGTCTGAGTCTTGTCCGGTCTTGTCCGGTCTTGTCTGGGTCTTGTCTGGGTCTTGTCCGGTCTTGTCCGGTCTTGTCTGGGTCTTGTCTGGGTCTTGTCCGGTCTTGTCCGGTCTTGTCTGGGTCTTGTCTGGGTCTTGTCCGGTCTTGTCCGGTCTTGTCCGGTCTTGTCCGGTCTTGTCCGGTGTTGTCTGGGTCTTGTCCGGTCTTGTCTGGGTCTTGTCCGGTCTTGTCCGGTCTTGTCCGGTCTTGTCCGATCTTGTCTGGGTCTTGTCCGGTCTTGTCCGGTCTTGTCTGGGTCTTGTCCGGTCTTGTCCCGTCTTGTCCGGTCTTGTCCGGTCTTGTCTGGGTCTTGTCTGGGTCTTGTCCGGTCTTGTCCGGTCTTGTCTGGGTCTTGTCCGGTCTTGTCCGGTCTTGTCTGGGTCTTGTCCGGTCTTGTCTGGTTCTTGTCCGGTCTTGTCCGGTCTTGTCCGGTCTTGTCCGGTCTTGTCCGGTCTTGTCCGGTCTTGTCCGGTCTTGTCCGGTCTTGTCCGGTCTTGTCCGGTCTTGTATGGGTCTTGTCCGGTCTTGTCTGGGTCTTGTCCGGTCTTGTCTGGGTCTTGTCCGGTCTTGTCCGGTCTTGTCTGGGTCTTGTCCGGTCTTGTCCGGGTCTTGTCCGGTCTTGTCCGGGTCTTGTCCGGTCTTGTCCGGTCTTGTCCGGTCTTGTCCGGGTCTTGTCCGGTCTTGTCCGGTCTTGTCTGGGTCTTGTCCGGTCTTGTCCGGTCTTGTCCTGTCTTGTCCGGGTCTTGTCCGGTCTTGTCCGGTCTTGTCTGGTCTTGTCTGGGTCTTGTCCGGTCTTGTCCGGTCTTGTCCGGTCTTGTCCGGTCTTGTGTGGGTCTTGTCTGGGTCTTGTCCGGTCTTGTCCGGTCTTGTCTGGGTCTTGTCCGGTCTTGTCCGGTCTTGTCCGGTCTTGTCCGGTCTTGTCCGGTCTTGTCTGGGTCTTGTCCGGTCTTGTCTGGGTCTTGTCCGGTCTTGTCCGGTCTTGTCCGGTCTTGTCCGGGTCTTGTCCGGTCTTGTCCGGTCTTGTCTGGGTCTTGTCTGGTCTTGTCTGGGTCTTGTCTGGGTCTTGTCCGGGTCTTGTCCGGGTCTTGTCCGGTCTTGTCTGGGTCTTGTCCGGTCTTGTCCGGTCTTGTCTGGGTCTTGTCCGGTCTTGTCCGGTCTTGTCTGGGTCTTGTCCGGTCTTGTCCGGTCTTGTCCGGTCTTGTCCGGTCTTGTCCGGTCTTGTCCGGTCTTGTCCGGTCTTGTCCGGTCTTGTCCGGTCTTGTCTGGGTCTTGTCCGGTCTTGTCCGGTCTTGTCTGGTTCTTGTCCGGTCTTGTCTGGTTCTTGTCCGGTCTTGTCCGGTCTTGTCTGGGTCTTGTCCGGTCTTGTCCGGTCTGGTCTGGGTCTTTTCCAGTCTTGTCCGGTCTTGTCTGGGTCTTGTCCGGTCTTGTCCGGTCTTGTCTGGGTCTTGTCCGGTCTTGTCCGGTCTTGTCTGGGTCTTGTCTGGGTCTTGTCCGGTCTTGTCCGGTCTTGTCTGGGTCTTGTCCGGTCTTGTCCGGTCTTGTCCGGTCTTGTCCGGGTCTTGTCCGGTCTTGTCCGGTCTTGTCTGGGTCTTGTCCGGTCTTGTCCGGTCTTGTCCGGTCTTGTCCGGTCTTGTCTGGGTCTTGTCCGGTCTTGTCCGGTCTTGTCTGGGTCTTGTTCGGTCTTGTCCGGTCTTGTCCGGTCTTGTCCGGGTCTTGTCCGGTCTTGTTTGGGTCTTGTCCGGTCTTGTCCGGTCTTGTCCGGTCTTGTCCGGGTCTTGTCCGGTCTTGTCCGGTCTTGTCTGGGTCTTGTCTGGTCTTGTCTGGGTCTTGTCTGGGTCTTGTCTGGGTCTTGTCCGGGTCTTGTCCGGTCTTGTCCGGTCTTGTCCGGTCTTGTCTGGGTCTTGTCCGGTCTTGTCCGGTCTTGTCTGGGTCTTGTCCGGTCTTGTCCGGTCTTGTCTGGGTCTTGTCCGGTCTTGTCCGGTCTTGTCCGGTCTTGTCCGGTCTTGTCCGGTCTTGTCCGGTCTTGTCCGGTCTTGTCTGGGTCTTGTCCGGTCTTGTCCGGTCTTGTCTGGTTCTTGTCTGGTCTTGTCTGGTTCTTGTCCGGTCTTGTCCGGGTCTTGTCCGGTCTTGTCTGGGTCTTGTCCGGTCTTGTCCGGTCTTGTCCGGTCTTGTCCGGGTCTTGTCCGGTCTTGTCCGGTCTTGTATGGGTCTTGTCCGGTCTTGTCTGGGTCTTGTCCGGTCTTGTCTGGGTCTTGTCCGGTCTTGTCCGGTCTTGTCTGGGTCTTGTCCGGTCTTGTCCGGGTCTTGTCCGGTCTTGTCCGGGTCTTGTCCGGTCTTGTCCGGTCTTGTCCGGTCTTGTCCGGGTCTTGTCCGGTCTTGTCCGGTCTTGTCTGGGTCTTGTCCGGTCTTGTCCGGGTCTTGTCCGGTCTTGTCCGGTCTTGTCCGGTCTTGTCTGGGTCTTGTCCGGTCTTGTCCGGTCTTGTCTGGGTCTTGTCCGGTCTTGTCCGGTCTTGTCTGGGTCTTGTCCGGTCTTGTCCGGCCTTGTCTGGGTCTTGTCCGGTCTTGTCAGGCCTTGTCCGGTCTTGTCTGGGTCTTGTCCGGCCTTGTCCGCTCTTGTCTGGGTCTTGTCCGGCCTTGTCCGGTCTTGTCTGGGTCTTGTCTGGGTCTTGTCCGGTCTTGTCCGGTCTTGTCCGGTCTTGTCTGGGTCTTGTCCGGTCTTGTCCGGTCTTGTCTGGGTCTTGTCCGGTCTTGTCCGGTCTTGTCTGGGTCTTGTCCGGTCTTGTCCGGTCTTGTCTGGGTCTTGTCTGGGTCTTGTCCGGTCTTGTCCGGTCTTGTCTGGGTCTTGTCCGGTCTTGTCCGGTCTTGTCTGGGTCTTGTCCGGTCTTGTCCGGTCTTGTCTGGGGCTTGTCCGGTCTTGTCCGGTCTTGTTTGGGTCTTGTCCGGTCTTGTCCGGCCTTGTGTGGGTCTTGTCCGGTCTTGTCCGGTCTTGTGTGGGTCTTGTCCGGTCTTGTCCGGTCTTGTCTGGTCTTGTCAGTGTCTTGTCCGGTCTTGTCCGGTCTTGTCTGGTTCTTGTCCGGTCTTGTCTGGGTCTTGTCCGGTCTTGTCTGGGTCTTGTCCGGTCTTGTGTGGGTCTCGTCCGGTCTTGTCCGGTCTTGTCTAGGTCATGTCCGGTCTTGTCTGGGTCTTGTCCGGTCTTGTCTGGGTCTTGTCTGGGTCTTGTCCAGTCTTGTCTGGGTCTTGTCCGGTCTTGTCCGGTCTTGTCCGGGTCTTCTCCGGTCTTGTCCGGGTCTTTTCCGGTCTTGTCCGGGTCTTGTCCGGTCTTGACCGGGTCTTGTCCGGTCTTGTCTGGGTCTTGTCCGGGTCTTGTCCGGTCTTGTCCGGTCTTGTCCGGTCTTGTCTGGGTCTTGTCCGTTCTTGTCTGGGTCTTATCCGGTCTTGTCCGGTCTTGTCTGGGTCTTGTCCGGTCTTGTTCGGTCTTGTCCGGTCTTGTCTGGGTCTTGTCCGGTCTTGTCCGGTCTTGTCTGGGTCTTGTCCAGTCTTGTCCGGTCTTGTCTGGGTCTTGTCCGGTCTTGTCCGGTCTTGTCTGGGTCTTGTCCGGTCTTGTCCGGTCTTGTCTGGGTCTTGTCTGGGTCTTGTCCGGTCTTGTCCGGTCTTGTCTGGGTCTTGTCCGGTCTTGTCTGGGTCTTGTCCGGTCTTGTCCGGTCTTGTCTGGGTCTTGTCCGGTCTTGTCCGGTCTTGTCTGGGTCTTGTCCGGTCTTGTCCGGTCTTGTCTGGGTCTTGTCTGGGTCTTGTCCGGTCTTGTCCGGTCTTGTCCGGTCTTGTCCGGTGTTGTCTGGGTCTTGTCCGGTCTTGTCTGGGTCTTGTCCGGTCTTGTCCGGTCTTGTCCGGTCTTGTCCGATCTTGTCTGGATCTTGTCCGGTCTTGTCCGGTCTTGTCTGGGTCTTGTCCGGTCTTGTCCGGTCTTGTCCGGTCTTGTCTGGGTCTTGTCTGGGTCTTGTCTGGGTCTTGTCCGGTCTTGTCCGGTCTTGTCTGGGTCTTGTCCGGTCTTGTCCGGTCTTGTCTGGGTCTTGTCCGGTCTTGTCTGGTTCTTGTCCGGTCTTGTCTGGTTCTTGTCCGGTCTTGTCCGGTCTTGTCCGGTCTTGTCCGGTCTTGTATGGGTCTTGTCCGGTCTTGTCTGGGTCTTGTCCGGTCTTGTCTGGATCTTGTCCGGTCTTGTCCGGTCTTGTCTGGGTCTTGTCCGGTCTTGTCTGGGTCTTGTCCGGTCTTGTCCGGTCTTGTCTGGGTCTTGTCCGGTCTTGTCCGGGTCTTGTCCGGTCTTGTCCGGGTCTTGTCCGGTCTTGTCCGGTCTTGTCCGGTCTTGTCCGGTCTTGTCCGGTCTTGTCCGGTCTTGTCCGGTCTTGTCCGGTCTTGTCCGGGTCTTGTCCGGTCTTGTCCGGTCTTGTCTGGGTCTTGTCCGGTCTTGTCCGGTCTTTTCCGGTCTTGTCCGGTCTTGTCCGGTCTTGTCCGGTCTTGTCCGGGTCTTGTCTGGTCTTGTCCGGTCTTGTCTGGGTCTTGTCCGGTCTTGTCCGGTCTTGTCCGGTCTTGTCCGGTCTTGTCTGGGTCTTGTCCGGTCTTGTCCGGTCTTGTCTGGGTCTTGTCCGGTTTTGTCCGGTCTTGTCCGGTCTTGTCCGGTCTTGTCCGGTCTTGTCCGGTCTTGTCTGGGTCTTGTCTGGGTCTTGTCCGGTCTTGTCCGGTCTTGTCCGGTCTTGTCCGGGTCTTGTCCGGTCTTGTCCGGTCTTGTCTGGGTCTTGTCTGGTCTTGTCTGGGTCTTGTCTGGGACTTGTCCGGGTCTTGTCCGGGTCTTGTCCGGGTCTTGTCCGGGTCTTGTCCGGTCTTGTCCGGTCTTGTCCGGTCTTGTCTGGGTCTTGTCCGGTCTTGTCCGGTCTTGTCTGGGTCTTGTCCGGTCTTGTCCGGTCTTGTCTGGGTCTTGTCTGGGTCTTGTCCGGTCTTGTCCGGTCTTGTCCGGTCTTGTCCGATCTTGTCTGGGTCTTGTCCGGTCTTGTCCGGTCTTGTCTGGGTCTTGTCCGGTCTTGTCTGGGTCTTGTCCGGTCTTGTCCGGTCTTGTCCGGTCTTGTCTGGGTCTTGTCTGGGTCTTGTCCGGTCTTGTCCGGTCTTGTCTGGGTCTTGTCCGGTCTTGTCCGGTCTTGTCCGGTCTTGTCTGGGTCTTGTCCGGTCTTGTCTGGTTCTTGTCCGGTCTTGTCCGGGCTTGTCCGGTCTTGTCCGGTCTTGTATGGGTCTTGTCCGGTCTTGTCTGGGTCTTGTCCGGTCTTGTCTGGGTCTTGTCCGGTCTTGTCCGGTCTTGTCTGGGTCTTGTCCGGTCTTGTCCGGGTCTTGTCCGGTCTTGTCCGGTCTTGTCTGGGTCTTGTCCGGTCTTGTCCGGTCTTGTCCGGTCTTGTCCGGTCTTGTCCGGGTCTTGTCCGGTCTTGTCCGGTCTTGTCCGGTCTTGTCCGGTCTTGTCCGGTCTTGTCCGGTCTTGTCCGGTCTTGTCCGGGTCTTGTCCGGTCTTGTCCGGTCTTGTCTGGGTCTTGTCCGGTCTTGTCCGGTCTTGTCTGGGTCTTGTCCGGTCTTGTCCGGTCTTGTCTGGGTCTTGTCCGGTCTTGTCCGGCCTTGTCTGGGTCTTGTCCGGTCTTGTCCGGCCTTGTCCGGTCTTGTCTGGGTCTTGTCCGGCCTTGTCCGCTCTTGTCTGGGTCTTGTCCGGCCTTGTCCGGTCTTGTCTGGGTCTTGTCCGGCCTTGTCCGGTCTTGTCTGGGTCTTGACCGGCCTTGTCCGGTCTTGTCTGGGTCTTCTCCGGTCTTGTCCGGTCTTGTCTGGGTCTTGTCCGGTCTTGTCCGGTCTTGTCTGGGTCTTGTCTTGTCTGGGTCTTGTCTTGTCTGGGTCTTGTCCGGTCTTGTCCGGTCTTGTCTGGGTCTTGTCCGGTCTTGTCCGGTCTTGTCTGGGTCTTGTCCGGTCTTGTCTGGGTCTTGTCCGGTCTTGTCCGGTCTTGTCTGGGTCTTGTCCGGTCTTGTCCGGTCTTGTCTGGGTCTTGTCCGGTCTTGTCTGTGTCTTGTCCGGTCTTTTCTGGTCTTGTCTGGTCTTGTCCGGTCTTGTCCGGTCTTGTCCGGTCTTGTCTGGGTCTTGTCCGGTCTTGTCCGGTCTTGTCTGGGTCTTGTCCGGTCTTGTCCGGTCTTGTCCGGTCTTGTCTGGGTCTTGTCCGGTCTTGTCTGGGTCTTGTCCGGTCTTGTCCGGTCTTGTCTGGGTCTTGTCCGGTCTTGTCCGGGTCTTGTCCGGTCTTGTCCGGGTCTTGTCCGGTCTTGTCCGGTCTTGTCCGGTCTTGTCCGGTCTTGTCCGGTCTTGTCCGGTCTTGTCCGGTCTTGTCCGGTCTTGTCCGGGTCTTGTCCGGTCTTGTCCGGTCTTGTCTGGGTCTTGTCCGGTCTTGTCCGGTCTTTTCCGGTCTTGTCCGGTCTTGTCCGGTCTTGTCCGGTCTTGTCCGGTCTTGTCCGGGTCTTGTCTGGTCTTGTCCGGTCTTGTCTGGGTCTTGTCCGGTCTTGTCCGGTCTTGTCCGGTCTTGTCCGGTCTTGTCTGGGTCTTGTCCGGTCTTGTCCGGTCTTGTCTGGGTCTTGTCCGGTCTTGTCTGGGTCTTGTCCGGTCTTGTCCGGTCTTGTCTGGGTCTTGTCCGGTCTTGTCCGGGTCTTGTCCGGTCTTGTCCGGGTCTTGTCCGGTCTTGTCCGGTCTTGTCCGGTCTTGTCCGGTCTTGTCCGGTCTTGTCCGGTCTTGTCCGGTCTTGTCCGGTCTTGTCCGGGTCTTGTCCGGTCTTGTCCGGTCTTGTCTGGGTCTTGTCCGGTCTTGTCCGGTCTTTTCCGGTCTTGTCCGGTCTTGTCCGGTCTTGTCCGGTCTTGTCCGGTCTTGTCCGGGTCTTGTCTGGTCTTGTCCGGTCTTGTCTGGGTCTTGTCCGGTCTTGTCCGGTCTTGTCCGGTCTTGTCCAGTCTTGTCTGGGTCTTGTCCGGTCTTGTCCGGTCTTGTCTGGGTCTTGTCCGGTTTTGTCCGGTCTTGTCCGGTCTTGTCCGGTCTTGTCCGGTCTTGTCCGGTCTTGTCTGGGTCTTGTCTGGGTCTTGTCCGGTCTTGTCCGGTCTTGTCCGGTCTTGTCCGGGTCTTGTCCGGTCTTGTCCGGTCTTGTCTGGGTCTTGTCTGGTCTTGTCTGGGTCTTGTCTGGGACTTGTCCGGGTCTTGTCCGGGTCTTGTCCGGGTCTTGTCCGGGTCTTGTCCGGTCTTGTCCGGTCTTGTCCGGTCTTGTCTGGGTCTTGTCCGGTCTTGTCCGGTCTTGTCTGGGTCTTGTCCGGTCTTGTCCGGTCTTGTCTGGGTCTTGTCTGGGTCTTGTCCGGTCTTGTCCGGTCTTGTCCGGTCTTGTCCGATCTTGTCTGGGTCTTGTCCGGTCTTGTCCGGTCTTGTCTGGGTCTTGTCCGGTCTTGTCTGGGTCTTGTCCGGTCTTGTCCGGTCTTGTCCGGTCTTGTCTGGGTCTTGTCTGGGTCTTGTCCGGTCTTGTCCGGTCTTGTCTGGGTCTTGTCCGGTCTTGTCCGGTCTTGTCCGGTCTTGTCTGGGTCTTGTCCGGTCTTGTCTGGTTCTTGTCCGGTCTTGTCCGGGCTTGTCCGGTCTTGT
Source organism: Rhinoraja longicauda (assembly GCF_053455715.1). Taxonomy (NCBI): domain Eukaryota; kingdom Metazoa; phylum Chordata; class Chondrichthyes; order Rajiformes; family Arhynchobatidae; genus Rhinoraja; species Rhinoraja longicauda. Next base: position 64,438 of record NW_027601477.1, read on the forward strand.
CCGGTCTTGTATGGGTCTTGTCCGGTCTTGTCTGGGTCTTGTCCGGTCTTGTCTGGGTCTTGTCCGGTCTTGTCCGGTCTTGTCTGGGTCTTGTCCGGTCTTGTCCGGGTCTTGTCCGGTCTTGTCCGGTCTTGTCTGGGTCTTGTCCGGTCTTGTCCGGTCTTGTCCGGTCTTGTCCGGTCTTGTCCGGGTCTTGTCCGGTCTTGTCCGGTCTTGTCCGGTCTTGTCCGGTCTTGTCCGGTCTTGTCCGGTCTTGTCCGGTCTTGTCTGGGTCTTGTCCGGTCTTGTCCGGTCTTGTCCGGTCTTGTCCGATCTTGTCTGGATCTTGTCCGGTCTTGTCCGGTCTTGTCTGGGTCTTGTCCGGTCTTGTCCGGTCTTGTCCGGTCTTGTCTGGGTCTTGTCTGGGTCTTGTCTGGGTCTTGTCCGGTCTTGTCCGGTCTTGTCTGGGTCTTGTCCGGTCTTGTCCGGTCTTGTCTGGGTCTTGTCCGGTCTTGTCTGGTTCTTGTCCGGTCTTGTCTGGTTCTTGTCCGGTCTTGTCCGGTCTTGTCCGGTCTTGTCCGGTCTTGTATGGGTCTTGTCCGGTCTTGTCTGGGTCTTGTCCGGTCTTGTCTGGATCTTGTCCGGTCTTGTCCGGTCTTGTCTGGGTCTTGTCCGGTCTTGTCTGGGTCTTGTCCGGTCTTGTCCGGTCTTGTCTGGGTCTTGTCCGGTCTTGTCCGGGTCTTGTCCGGTCTTGTCCGGGTCTTGTCCGGTCTTGTCCGGTCTTGTCCGGTCTTGTCCGGTCTTGTCCGGTCTTGTCCGGTCTTGTCCGGTCTTGTCCGGTCTTGTCCGGGTCTTGTCCGTTCTTGTCCGGTCTTGTCTGGGTCTTGTCCGGTCTTGTCCGGTCTTTTCCGGTCTTGTCCGGTCTTGTCCGGTCTTGTCCGGTCTTGTCCGGTCTTGTCCGGGTCTTGTCTGGTCTTGTCCGGTCTTGTCTGGGTCTTGTCCGGTCTTGTCCGGTCTTGTCCGGTCTTGTCCGGTCTTGTCTGGGTCTTGTCCGGTCTTGTCCGGTCTTGTCTGGGTCTTGTCCGGTCTTGTCTGGGTCTTGTCCGGTCTTGTCCGGTCTTGTCTGGGTCTTGTCCGGTCTTGTCCGGGTCTTGTCCGGTCTTGTCCGGGTCTTGTCCGGTCTTGTCCGGTCTTGTCCGGTCTTGTCCGGTCTTGTCCGGTCTTGTCCGGTCTTGTCCGGTCTTGTCCGGTCTTGTCCGGGTCTTGTCCGGTCTTGTCCGGTCTTGTCTGGGTCTTGTCCGGTCTTGTCCGGTCTTTTCCGGTCTTGTCCGGTCTTGTCCGGTCTTGTCCGGTCTTGTCCGGTCTTGTCCGGGTCTTGTCTGGTCTTGTCCGGTCTTGTCTGGGTCTTGTCCGGTCTTGTCCGGTCTTGTCCGGTCTTGTCCAGTCTTGTCTGGGTCTTGTCCGGTCTTGTCCGGTCTTGTCTGGGTCTTGTCCGGTTTTGTCCGGTCTTGTCCGGTCTTGTCCGGTCTTGTCCGGTCTTGTCCGGTCTTGTCTGGGTCTTGTCTGGGTCTTGTCCGGTCTTGTCCGGTCTTGTCCGGTCTTGTCCGGGTCTTGTCCGGTCTTGTCCGGTCTTGTCTGGGTCTTGTCTGGTCTTGTCTGGGTCTTGTCTGGGACTTGTCCGGGTCTTGTCCGGGTCTTGTCCGGGTCTTGTCCGGGTCTTGTCCGGTCTTGTCCGGTCTTGTCCGGTCTTGTCTGGGTCTTGTCCGGTCTTGTCCGGTCTTGTCTGGGTCTTGTCCGGTCTTGTCCGGTCTTGTCTGGGTCTTGTCTGGGTCTTGTCCGGTCTTGTCCGGTCTTGTCCGGTCTTGTCCGATCTTGTCTGGGTCTTGTCCGGTCTTGTCCGGTCTTGTCTGGGTCTTGTCCGGTCTTGTCTGGGTCTTGTCCGGTCTTGTCCGGTCTTGTCCGGTCTTGTCTGGGTCTTGTCTGGGTCTTGTCCGGTCTTGTCCGGTCTTGTCTGGGTCTTGTCCGGTCTTGTCCGGTCTTGTCCGGTCTTGTCTGGGTCTTGTCCGGTCTTGTCTGGTTCTTGTCCGGTCTTGTCCGGGCTTGTCCGGTCTTGTCCGGTCTTGTATGGGTCTTGTCCGGTCTTGTCTGGGTCTTGTCCGGTCTTGTCTGGGTCTTGTCCGGTCTTGTCCGGTCTTGTCTGGGTCTTGTCCGGTCTTGTCCGGGTCTTGTCCGGTCTTGTCCGGTCTTGTCTGGGTCTTGTCCGGTCTTGTCCGGTCTTGTCCGGTCTTGTCCGGTCTTGTCCGGGTCTTGTCCGGTCTTGTCCGGTCTTGTCCGGTCTTGTCCGGTCTTGTCCGGTCTTGTCCGGTCTTGTCCGGTCTTGTCTGGGTCTTGTCCGGTCTTGTCCGGTCTTGTCCGGTCTTGTCCGATCTTGTCTGGATCTTGTCCGGTCTTGTCCGGTCTTGTCTGGGTCTTGTCCGGTCTTGTCCGGTCTTGTCCGGTCTTGTCTGGGTCTTGTCTGGGTCTTGTCTGGGTCTTGTCCGGTCTTGTCCGGTCTTGTCTGGGTCTTGTCCGGTCTTGTCCGGTCTTGTCTGGGTCTTGTCCGGTCTTGTCTGGTTCTTGTCCGGTCTTGTCTGGTTCTTGTCCGGTCTTGTCCGGTCTTGTCCGGTCTTGTCCGGTCTTGTATGGGTCTTGTCCGGTCTTGTCTGGGTCTTGTCCGGTCTTGTCTGGATCTTGTCCGGTCTTGTCCGGTCTTGTCTGGGTCTTGTCCGGTCTTGTCTGGGTCTTGTCCGGTCTTGTCCGGTCTTGTCTGGGTCTTGTCCGGTCTTGTCCGGGTCTTGTCCGGTCTTGTCCGGGTCTTGTCCGGTCTTGTCCGGTCTTGTCCGGTCTTGTCCGGTCTTGTCCGGTCTTGTCCGGTCTTGTCCGGTCTTGTCCGGTCTTGTCCGGGTCTTGTCCGTTCTTGTCCGGTCTTGTCTGGGTCTTGTCCGGTCTTGTCCGGTCTTTTCCGGTCTTGTCCGGTCTTGTCCGGTCTTGTCCGGTCTTGTCCGGTCTTGTCCGGGTCTTGTCTGGTCTTGTCCGGTCTTGTCTGGGTCTTGTCCGGTCTTGTCCGGTCTTGTCCGGTCTTGTCCGGTCTTGTCTGGGTCTTGTCCGGTCTTGTCCGGTCTTGTCTGGGTCTTGTCCGGTCTTGTCTGGGTCTTGTCCGGTCTTGTCCGGTCTTGTCTGGGTCTTGTCCGGTCTTGTCCGGGTCTTGTCCGGTCTTGTCCGGGTCTTGTCCGGTCTTGTCCGGTCTTGTCCGGTCTTGTCCGGTCTTGTCCGGTCTTGTCCGGTCTTGTCCGGTCTTGTCCGGTCTTGTCCGGGTCTTGTCCGGTCTTGTCCGGTCTTGTCTGGGTCTTGTCCGGTCTTGTCCGGTCTTTTCCGGTCTTGTCCGGTCTTGTCCGGTCTTGTCCGGTCTTGTCCGGTCTTGTCCGGGTCTTGTCTGGTCTTGTCCGGTCTTGTCTGGGTCTTGTCCGGTCTTGTCCGGTCTTGTCCGGTCTTGTCCGGTCTTGTCTGGGTCTTGTCCGGTCTTGTCCGGTCTTGTCTGGGTCTTGTCCGGTTTTGTCCGGTCTTGTCCGGTCTTGTCCGGTCTTGTCCGGTCTTGTCCGGTCTTGTCTGGGTCTTGTCTGGGTCTTGTCCGGTCTTGTCCGGTCTTGTCCGGTCTTGTCCGGGTCTTGTCCGGTCTTGTCCGGTCTTGTCTGGGTCTTGTCTGGTCTTGTCTGGGTCTTGTCTGGGACTTGTCCGGGTCTTGTCCGGGTCTTGTCCGGGTCTTGTCCGGGTCTTGTCCGGTCTTGTCCGGTCTTGTCTGGGTCTTGTCTGGGTCTTGTCCGGTCTTGTCCGGTCTTGTCCGGTCTTGTCCGGGTCTTGTCCGGTCTTGTCCGGTCTTGTCTGGGTCTTGTCTGGTCTTGTCTGGGTCTTGTCTGGGACTTGTCCGGGTCTTGTCCGGGTCTTGTCCGGGTCTTGTCCGGGTCTTGTCCGGTCTTGTCCGGTCTTGTCCGGTCTTGTCTGGGTCTTGTCCGGTCTTGTCCGGTCTTGTCTGGGTCTTGTCCGGTCTTGTCCGGTCTTGTCTGGGTCTTGTCTGGGTCTTGTCCGGTCTTGTCCGGTCTTGTCCGGTCTTGTCCGATCTTGTCTGGGTCTTGTCCGGTCTTGTCCGGTCTTGTCTGGGTCTTGTCCGGTCTTGTCTGGGTCTTGTCCGGTCTTGTCCGGTCTTGTCCGGTCTTGTCTGGGTCTTGTCTGGGTCTTGTCCGGTCTTGTCCGGTCTTGTCTGGGTCTTGTCCGGTCTTGTCCGGTCTTGTCCGGTCTTGTCTGGGTCTTGTCCGGTCTTGTCTGGTTCTTGTCCGGTCTTGTCCGGGCTTGTCCGGTCTTGTCCGGTCTTGTATGGGTCTTGTCCGGTCTTGTCTGGGTCTTGTCCGGTCTTGTCTGGGTCTTGTCCGGTCTTGTCCGGTCTTGTCTGGGTCTTGTCCGGTCTTGTCCGGGTCTTGTCCGGTCTTGTCCGGTCTTGTCTGGGTCTTGTCCGGTCTTGTCCGGTCTTGTCCGGTCTTGTCCGGTCTTGTCCGGGTCTTGTCCGGTCTTGTCCGGTCTTGTCCGGTCTTGTCCGGTCTTGTCCGGTCTTGTCCGGTCTTGTCCGGTCTTGTCCGGGTCTTGTCCGGTCTTGTCCGGTCTTGTCTGGGTCTTGTCCGGTCTTGTCCGGTCTTGTCTGGGTCTTGTCCGGTCTTGTCCGGTCTTGTCTGGGTCTTGTCCGGTCTTGTCCGGCCTTGTCTGGGTCTTGTCCGGTCTTGTCCGGCCTTGTCCGGTCTTGTCTGGGTCTTGTCCGGCCTTGTCCGCTCTTGTCTGGGTCTTGTCCGGCCTTGTCCGGTCTTGTCTGGGTCTTGTCCGGCCTTGTCCGGTCTTGTCTGGGTCTTGACCGGCCTTGTCCGGTCTTGTCTGGGTCTTCTCCGGTCTTGTCCGGTCTTGTCTGGGTCTTGTCCGGTCTTGTCCGGTCTTGTCTGGGTCTTGTCTTGTCTGGGTCTTGTCTTGTCTGGGTCTTGTCCGGTCTTGTCCGGTCTTGTCTGGGTCTTGTCCGGTCTTGTCCGGTCTTGTCTGGGTCTTGTCCGGTCTTGTCTGGGTCTTGTCCGGTCTTGTCCGGTCTTGTCTGGGTCTTGTCCGGTCTTGTCCGGTCTTGTCTGGGTCTTGTCCGGTCTTGTCTGTGTCTTGTCCGGTCTTTTCTGGTCTTGTCTGGTCTTGTCCGGTCTTGTCCGGTCTTGTCCGGTCTTGTCTGGGTCTTGTCCGGTCTTGTCCGGTCTTGTCTGGGTCTTGTCCGGTCTTGTCCGGTCTTGTCTGGGTCTTGTCCGGTCTTGTCCGGTCTTGTCCGGTGTTGTCTGGGTCTTGTCCGGTCTTGTCCGGTCTTGTCTGGGTCTTGTCCGGTCTTGTCCGGTCTTGTCCGGTCTTGTCCGATCTTGTCTGGGTCTTGTCGGGTCTTGTCCGGTCTTGTCCGGTCTTGTCTGGGTCTTGTCTGGGTCTTGTCCGGTCTTGTCCGGTCTTGTCCGGTCTTGTCTGGGTCTTGTCCGGTCTTGTCCGGTCTTGTCTGGGTCTTGTCCGGTCTTGTCCGGTCTTGTCTGGGTCTTGTCCGGTCTTGTCCGGTCTTGTCTGGGTCTTGTCTGGGTCTTGTCCGGTCTTGTCCGGTCTTGTCTGGGTCTTGTCCGGTCTTGTCCGGTCTTGTCTGGGTCTTGTCCGGTCTTGTCCGGTCTTGTCTGGGGCTTGTCCGGTCTTGTCCGGTCTTGTCTGGGTCTTGTCCGGTCTTGTCCGGCCTTGTGTGGGTCTTGTCCGGTCTTGTCCGGTCTTGTGTGGGTCTTGTCCGGTCTTGTCCGGTCTTGTCTGGTCTTGTCAGGGTCTTGTCCGGTCTTGTCCGGTCTTGTCTGGTTCTTGTCCGGTCTTGTCTGGGTCTTGTCCGGTCTTGTCTGGGTCTTGTCCGGTGTTGTGTGGGTCTCGTCCGGTCTTGTCCGGTCTTGTCTAGGTCATGTCCGGTCTTGTCTGGGTCTTGTCCGGTCTTGTCTGGATCTTGTCTGGGTCTTGTCCGGTCTTGTCTGGGTCTTGTCCGGTCTTGTCCGGTCTTGTCCGGGTCTTCTCCGGTCTTGTCCGGGTCTTGTCCGGTCTTGTCCGGGTCTTGTCCGGTCTTGTCTGGGTCTTGTCCGGGTCTTGTCCGGTCTTGTCCGGTCTTGTCCGGTCTTGTCCGGTCTTGTCTGGGTCTTGTCCGGTCTTGTCTGGGTCTTGTCCGGTCTTGTCCGGTCTTGTCTGGGTCTTGTCCGGTCTTGTTCGGTCTTGTCCGGTCTTGTCTGGGTCTTGTCCGGTCTTGTCCGGTCTTGTCTGGGTCTTGTCCAGTCTTGTCCGGTCTTGTCTGGGTCTTGTCCGGTCTTGTCCGGTCTTGTCTGGGTCTTGTCCGGTCTTGTCCGGTCTTGTCTGGGTCTTGTCTGGGTCTTGTCCGGTCTTGTCCGGTCTTGTCTGGGTCTTGTCCGGTCTTGTCTGGGTCTTGTCCGGTCTTGTCCGGTCTTGTCTGGGTCTTGTCCGGTCTTGTCCGGTCTTGTCTGGGTCTTGTCCGGTCTTGTCCGGTCTTGTCTGGGTCTTGTCCGGTCTTGTCCGGTCTTGTCTGGGTCTTGTCCGGTCTTGTCCGGTCTTGTCTGGGTCTTGTCTGGGTCTTGTCCGGTCTTGTCCGGTCTTGTCTGGGTCTTGTCCGGTCTTGTCCGGTCTTGTCTGGGTCTTGTCCGGTCTTGTCCGGTCTTGTCTGGGGCTTGTCCGGTTATGTCCGGTCTTGTCTGGGTCTTGTCCGGTCTTGTCCGGCCTTGTGTGGGTCTTGTCCGGTCTTGTCCGGTCTTGTGTGGGTCTTGTCCGGTCTTGTCCGGTCTTGTCTGGTCTTGTCAGGGTCTTGTCCGGTCTTGTCCGGTCTTGTCTGGTTCTTGTCCGGTCTTGTCTGGGTCTTGTCCGGTCTTGTCTGGGTCTTGTCCGGTGTTGTGTGGGTCACGTCCGGTCTTGTCCGGTCTTGTCTAGGTCATGTCCGGTCTTGTCTGGGTCTTGTCCGGTCATGTCTGGATCTTGTCTGGGTCTTGTCCGGTCTTGTCTGGGTCTTGTCCGGTCTTGTCCGGTCTTGTCCGGGTCTTCTCCGGTCTTGTCCGGGTCTTGTCCGGTCTTGTCCGGGTCTTGTCCGGTCTTGTCTGGGTCTTGTCCGGGTCTTGTCCGGTCTTGTCCGGTCTTGTCCGGTCTTGTCCGGTCTTGTCTGGGTCTTGTCCGGTCTTGTCTGGGTCTTGTCCGGTCTTGTCCGGTCTTGTCTGGGTCTTGTCCGGTCTTGTTCGGTCTTGTCCGGTCTTGTCTGGGTCTTGTCCGGTCTTGTCCGGTCTTGTCTGGGTCTTGTCCAGTCTTGTCCGGTCTTGTCTGGGTCTTGTCCGGTCTTGTCCGGTCTTGTCTGGGTCTTGTCTGGGTCTTGTCCGGTCTTGTCCGGTCTTGTCTGGGTCTTGTCCGGTCTTGTCTGGGTCTTGTCCGGTCTTGTCCGGTCTTGTCTGGGTCTTGTCCGGTCTTGTCCGGTCTTGTCTGGGTCTTGTCCGGTCTTGTCCGGTCTTGTCTGGGTCTTGTCTGGGTCTTGTCCGGTCTTGTCCGGTCTTGTCCGGTCTTGTCCGGTGTTGTCTGGGTCTTGTCCGGTCTTGTCTGGGTCTTGTCCGGTCTTGTCCGGTCTTGTCCGGTCCTGTCCGATCTTGTCTGGGTCTTGTCCGGTCTTGTCTGGTCTTGTCTGGGTCTTGTCCGGTCTTGTCCGGTCTTGTCCGGTCTTGTCCGGTCTTGTCCGGTCTTGTCCGGTCTTGTCCGGTCTTGTCCGGGTCTTTTCCGGTCTTGTCCGGTCTTGTCTGGGTCTTGTCCGGTTCTGTCCGGTCTTGTCCGGTCTTGTCCGGTCTTGTCAGGGTCTTGTCCGGTCTTGTCCGGTCTTGTCTGGGTCTTGTCCGGTCTTGTCCGGTCTTGTCCGGTCTTGTCCGGTCTTGTCCGGTCTTGTCCGGTCTTGTCCGGTCTTGTCTGGGTCTTGTCTGGGTCTTGTCCGGTCTTGTCCGGTCTTGTCCGGTCTTGTCCGGTCTTGTCCGGTCTTGTCCGGGTCTTGTCCGGTCTTGTCCGGTCTTGTCTGGGTCTTGTCTGGTCTTGTCTGGGTCTTGTCTGGGTCTTGTCCGGGTCTTGTCCGGGTCTTGTCCGGTCTTGTCCGGTCTTGTCTGGGTCTTGTCTGGGTCTTGTCTGGGTCTTGTCCGGTCTTGTCCGGTCTTGTCCGGTCTTGTCCGGTGTTGTCTGGGTCTTGTCCGGTCTTGTCTGGGTCTTGTCCGGTCTTGTCCGGTCTTGTCCGGTCTTGTCCGATCTTGTCTGGGTCTTGTCCGGTCTTGTCCGGTCTTGTCTGGGTCTTGTCCGGTCTTGTCTGGTTCTTGTCCGGTCTTGTCCGGTCTTGTCCGGTCTTGTCCGGTCTTGTATGGGTCTTGTCCGGTCTTGTCCGGTCTTGTCCGGTCTTGTCTGGGTCTTGTCCTGTCTTGTCCGGGTCTTGTCCGGTCTGGTCCGGGTCTTGTCCGGTCTTGTCCGGTCTTGTCCGGTCTTGTCCGGTCTTGTCCGGTCTTGTCCGGGTCTTGTCCGGTCTTGTCCGGTCTTGTCTGGGTCTTGTCCGGTCTTGTCCGGTCTTGTCCGGTCTTGTCCGGTCTTGTCCGGTCTTGTCCGGGTCTTGTCCGGTCTTGTCCGGTCTTGTCTGTGTCTTGTCCGGTCTTGTCCGGTCTTGTCCGGTCTTGTCTGGGTCTTGTCCGGTCTTGTCCGGTCTTGTCTGGGTCTTGTCCGGTCTTGTCCGGTCTTGTCCGGTCTTGTCCGGTCTTGTCCGGTCTTGTCCGGTCTTGTCCGGTCTTGTCCGGTCTTGTCTGGGTCTTGTCTGGGTCTTGTCCGGTCTTGTCCGGTCTTGTCCGGTCTTGTCCGGGTCTTGTCCGGTCTTGTCCGGTCTTGTCTGGGTCTTGTCTGGTCTTGTCTGGGTCTTGTCTGGGTCTTGTCCGGGTCTTGTCCGGGTCTTGTCCGGTCTTGTCCGGTCTTGTCTGGGTCTTGTCTGGGACTTGTCTGGGTCTTGTCCGGTCTTGTCCGGTCTTGTCCGGTCTTGTCCGGTGTTGTCTGGGTCTTGTCCGGTCTTGTCTGGGTCTTGTCCGGTCTTGTCCGGTCTTGTCCGATCTTGTCTGGGTCTTGTCCGGTCTTGTCCGGTCTTGTCTGGGTCTTGTCCGGTCTTGTCCGGTCTTGTCCGGTCTTGTCTGGGTCTTGTCTGGGTCTTGTCCGGTCTTGTCCGTTCTTGTCTGGGTCTTGTCCGGTCTTGTCCGGTCTTGTCTGGGTCTTGTCCGGTCTTGTCTGGTTCTTGTCCGGTCTTGTCCGGTCTTGTCCGGTCTTGTATGGGTCTTGTCCGGTCTTGTCCGGTCTTGTCTGGGTCTTGTCCGGTCTTGTCTGGGTCTTGTCCGGTCTTGTCCGGTCTTGTCCGGGTCTTGTCCGGTCTTGTCCGGGTCTTGTCCGGTCTTGTCCGGGTCTTGTCCGGTCTTGTCCGGTCTTGTCCGGTCTTGTCCGGTCTTGTCCGGTCTTGTCCGGGTCTTGTCCGGTCTTGTCCGGTCTTGTCTGGGTCTTGTCCGGTCTTGTCCGGTCTTGTCCGGTCTTGTCCGGTCTTGTCCGGGTCTTGTCCGGGTCTTGTCCGGTCTTGTCTGGGTCTTGTCCGGTCTTGTCCGGTATTGTCCGGTCTTGTCCGGTATTGTCCGGTCTTGTCCGGTCTTGTCTGGGTCTTGTCCGGTCTTGTCCGGTCTTGTCTGGGTCTTGTCCGGTCTTGTCCGGTCTTGTCCGGTCTTGTCCGGTCTTGTCCGGTCTTGTCCGGTCTTGTCTGGGTCTTGTCTGGGTCTTGTCCGGTCTTGTCCGGTATTGTCCGGTCTTGTCCGGTCTTGTCCGGGTCTTGTCCGGTCTTGTCCGGTCTTGTCTGGGTCTTGTCTGGTCTTGTCTGGGTCTTGTCTGGGTCTTGTCCGGGTCTTGTCCGGGTCTTGTCCGGTCTTGTCCGGTCTTGTCTGGGTCTTGTCTGGGTCTTGTCCGGTCTTGTCCGGTCTTGTCCGGTCTTGTCCGGTCTTGTCCGGTGTTGTCTGGGTCTTGTCCGGTCTTGTCTGGGTCTTGTCCGGTCTTGTCCGGTCTTGTCTGGGTCTTGTCCGGTCTTGTCCGGTCTTGTCCGGTCTTGTCCGGTCTTGTCCGGTCTTGTCTGGGTCTTGTCCGGTCTTGTCCGGTCTTGTCTGGTCTTGTCTGGGTCTTGTCCGGTCTTGTCCGGTCTTGTCCGGTCTTGTCCGGTCTTGTCCGGGTCTTGTCCGGGTCTTGTCCGGTCTTGTCCGGGTCTTGTCCGGTCTTGTCCGGGTCTTGTCCGGTCTTGTCCGGTCTTGTCTGGGTCTTGTCTGGTCTTGTCTGGGTCTTGTCTGGGTCTTGTCCGGGTCTTGTCCGGGTCTTGTCCGGTCTTGTCCAGTCTTGTCTGGGTCTTGTCCGGTCTTGTCCGGTCTTGTCTGGGTCTTGTCTGGGTCTTGTCTGGGTCTTGTCCGGTCTTGTCCGGTCTTGTCTGGGTCTTGTCCGGTCTTGTCCGGTCTTGTCTGGGTTTGTCCGGTCTTGTCCGGTCTTGTCTGGGTCTTGTCCGGTCTTGTCCGGTCTTGTCCGGCCTTGTGTGGGTCTTGTCCGGTCTTGTCCGGCCTTGTCCGGTCTTGTCTGGGTCTTGTCCGGCCTTGTCCGGTCTTGTCTGGGTCTTGTCCGGCCTTGTCCGGTCTTGTCTGGGTCTTGTCCGGCCTTGTCTGGTCTTGTCTGGGTCTTGACCGGCCTTGTCCGGTCTTGTCTGGGTCTTCTCCGGTCTTGTCCGGTCTTGTCTCGGTCTTGTCTGGGTCTTGTCCGGTCTTGTCCAGTCTTGTCTGGGTCTTGTCTTGTCTGGGTCTTGTCCGGTCTTGTCTGGGTCTTGTCCGGTCTTGTCCGGTCTTGTCTGGGTCTTGTCCGGTCTTGTCCGGTCTTGTCCGGTCTTGTCCGGTCTTGTCTGGGTCTTGTCCGGTCTTGTCCGGTCTTGTCCGGTCTTGTCTGGGTCTTGTCCGGTCTTGTCTGGGTCTTGTCCGGTCTTGTCTGGGTCTTGTCCGGTCTTTTCTGGTCTTGTCTGGGTCTTGTCCGGTCTTGTCCGGTCTTGTCTGGGTCTTGTCCGGTCTTGTCCGGTCTTGTCTGGGTCTTGTCCGGTCTTGTCTGGGTCTTGTCCGGTCTTGTCCGGTCTTGTCTGGGTCTTGTCCGGTCTTGTCCGGTCTTGTCCGGTCTTGTCCGATCTTGTCTGGGTCTTGTCCGGTCTTGTCCGGTCTTGTCTGGGTCTTGTCCGGTCTTGTCCGGTCTTGTCCGGTCTTGTCCGGGTCTTGTCCGGTCTTGTCCGGGTCTTGTCCGGTCTTGTCCGGTCTTGTCTGGGTCTTGTCTGGTCTTGTCTGGGTCTTGTCTGGGTCTTGTCCGGGTCTTGTCCGGGTCTTGTCCGGTCTTGTCCGGTCTTGTCTGGGTCTTGTCCGGTCTTGTCCGGTCTTGTCTGGGTCTTGTCTGGGTCTTGTCTGGGTCTTGTCTGGGTCTTGTCCGGTCTTGTCCGGTCTTGTCTGGGTCTTGTCCGGTCTTGTCCGGTCTTGTCTGGGTTTGTCCGGTCTTGTCCGGTCTTGTCTGGGTCTTGTCCGGTCTTGTCCGGTCTTGTCCGGCCTTGTGTGGGTCTTGTCCGGTCTTGTCCGGCCTTGTCTGGGTCTTGTCTGGGTCTTGTCCGGTCTTGTCCGGTCTTGTCCGGTCTTGTCCGGTGTTGTCTGGGTCTTGTCCGGTCTTGTCTGGGTCTTGTCCGGTCTTGTCTGGGTCTTGTCCGGTCTTGTCCGGTCTTGTCCGGTCTTGTCCGGTCTTGTCCGATCTTGTCTGGGTCTTGTCCGGTCTTGTCCGGTCTTGTCTGGGTCTTGTCCGGTCTTGTCCGGTCTTGTCCGGTCTTGTCTGGGTCTTGTCTGGGTCTTGTCCGGTCTTGTCCGGTCTTGTCTGGGTCTTGTCCGGTCTTGTCCGGTCTTGTCTGGGTCTTGTCCGGTCTTGTCTGGTTCTTGTCCGGTCTTGTCCGGTCTTGTCCGGTCTTGTCCGGTCTTGTATGGGTCTTGTCCGGTCTTGTCTGGGTCTTGTCCGGTCTTGTCTGGGTCTTGTCCGGTCTTGTCCGGTCTTGTCTGGGTCTTGTCCGGTCTTGTCTGGGTCTTGTCCGGTCTTGTCCGGTCTTGTCTGGGTCTTGTCTGGTCTTGTCTGGGTCTTGTCTGGGTCTTGTCCGGGTCTTGTCCGGGTCTTGTCCGGTCTTGTCCGGTCTTGTCTGGGTCTTGTCCGGTCTTGTCCGGTCTTGTCTGGGTCTTGTCTGGGTCTTGTCTGGGTCTTGTCTGGGTCTTGTCCGGTCTTGTCCGGTCTTGTCTGGGTCTTGTCCGGTCTTGTCCGGTCTTGTCTGGGTTTGTCCGGTCTTGTCCGGTCTTGTCCGATCTTGTCTGGGTCTTGTCCGGTCTTGTCCGGTCTTGTCTGGGTCTTGTCCGGTCTTGTCCGGTCTTGTCCGGTCTTGTCCGGGTCTTGTCCGGTCTTGTCCGGGTCTTGTCCGGTCTTGTCCGGTCTTGTCTGGGTCTTGTCTGGGTCTTGTCCGGGTCTTGTCCGGGTCTTGTCCGGTCTTGTCCGGTCTTGTCTGGGTCTTGTCCGGTCTTGTCCGGTCTTGTCTGGGTCTTGTCTGGGTCTTGTCTGGGTCTTGTCTGGGTCTTGTCCGGTCTTGTCCGGTCTTGTCTGGGTCTTGTCCGGTCTTGTCCGGTCTTGTCTGGGTTTGTCCGGTCTTGTCCGGTCTTGTCTGGGTCTTGTCCGGTCTTGTCCGGTCTTGTCCGGCCTTGTGTGGGTCTTGTCCGGTCTTGTCCGGCCTTGTCTGGGTCTTGTCTGGGTCTTGTCCAGTCTTGTCCGGTCTTGGCCGGTCTTGTCCGGTGTTGTCTGGGTCTTGTCCGGTCTTGTCTGGGTCTTGTCCGGTCTTGCCTGGGTCTTGTCCGGTCTTGTCCGGTCTTGTCCGGTCTTGTCCGGTCTTGTCCGATCTTGTCTGGGTCTTGTCCGGTCTTGTCCGGTCTTGTCTGGGTCTTGTCCGGTCTTGTCCGGTCTTGTCCGGTCTTGTCTGGGTCTTGTCTGGGTCTTGTCCGGTCTTGTCCGGTCTTGTCTGGGTCTTGTCCGGTCTTGTCCGGTCTTGTCTGGGTCTTGTCCGGTCTTGTCTGGTTCTTGTCCGGTCTTGTCCGGTCTTGTCCGGTCTTGTCCGGTCTTGTCCGGTCTTGTATGGGTCTTGTCCGGTCTTGTCTGGGTCTTGTCCGGTCTTGTCTGGGTCTTGTACGGTCTTGTCCGGTCTTGTCTGGGTCTTGTCCGGTCTTGTCCGGTTCTTGTCCGGTCTTGTCCGGTCTTGTCCGGTCTTGTCCGGGTCTTGTCCGGTCTTGTCCGGTCTTGTCCGGTCTTGTCCGGTCTTGTCCGGGTCTTGTCCGGTCTTGTCCGGTCTTGTCTGGGTCTTGTCCGGTCTTGTCCGGTCTTGTCTGGGTCTTGTCTGGTCTTGTCTGGGTCTTGTCTGGGTCTTGTCCGGGTCTTGTCCGGGTCTTGTCCGGTCTTGTCCGGTCTTGTCTGGGTCTTGTCCGGTCTTGTCCGGTCTTGTCTGGGTCTTGTCTGGGTCTTGTCTGGGTCTTGTCTGGGTCTTGTCCGGTCTTGTCCGGTCTTGTCTGGGTCTTGTCCGGTCTTGTCCGGTCTTGTCTGGGTTTGTCCGGTCTTGTCCGGTCTAGTCTGGGTCTTGTCCGGTCTTGTCCGGTCTTGTCCGGCCTTGTGTGGGTCTTGTCCGGTCTTGTCCGGCCTTGTCTGGGTCTTGTCTGGGTCTTGTCCGGTCTTGTCCGGTCTTGTCCGGTCTTGTCCGGTGTTGTCTGGGTCTTGTCCGGTCTTGTCTGGGTCTTGTCCGGTCTTGTCTGGGTCTTGTCCGGTCTTGTCCGGTCTTGTCCGGTCTTGTCCGGTCTTGTCCGGTCTTGTCCGGTCTTGTCTGGGTCTTGTCCGGTCTTGTCCGGTCTTGTCCGGTCTTGTCTGGGTCTTGTCTGGGTCTTGTCCGGTCTTGTCCGGTCTTGTCTGGGTCTTGTCCGGTCTTGTCCGGTCTTGTCTGGGTCTTGTCCGGTCTTGTCTGGTTCTTGTCCGGTCTTGTCCGGTCTTGTCCGGTCTTGTCCGGTCTTGTCCGGTCTTGTATGGGTCTTGTCCGGTCTTGTCTGGGTCTTGTCCGGTCTTGTCTGGGTCTTGTCCGGTCTTGTCCGGTCTTGTCTGGGTCTTGTCCGGTCTTGTCCGGTTCTTGTCCGGTCTTGTCCGGTCTTGTCCGGTCTTGTCCGGGTCTTGTCCGGTCTTGTCCGGTCTTGTCCGGTCTTGTCCGGTCTTGTCCGGTCTTGTCCGGTCTTGTCCGGGTCTTGTCCGGGTCTTGTCCGGTCTTGTCCGGTCTTGTCTGGGTCTTGTCCGGTCTTGTCCGGTCTTGTCCGGTCTTGTCCGGTCTTGTCCGGGTCTTGTCCGGTCTTGTCCGGTCTGGTCTGGGTCTTGTCGGGTCTTGTCCGGTCTTGTCCGGTCTTGTCCGGTCTTGTCTGGGTCTTGTCCGGTCTTGTCCGGTCTTGTCTGGGTCTTGTCCGGTCTTGTCCGGTCTTGTCCGGTCTTGTCCGGTCTTGTCCGGTCTTGTCTGGGTCTTGTCTGGGTCTTGTCTGGGTCTTGTCCGGTCTTGTCCGGTCTTGTCCGGTCTTGTCCGGGTCTTGTCCGGTCTAGTCCGGTCTTGTCTGCGTCTTGTCTGGTCTTGTCTGGGTCTTGTCTGGGTCTTGTCCGGGTCTTGTCCGGGTCTTGTCCGGTCTTGTCCGGTCTTGTCCGGTCTTGTCCGGTCTTGTCTGGGTCTTGTCCGGTCTTGTCCGGTCTTGTCTGGGTCTTGTCCGGTCTTGTCTGGGTCTTGTCCGGTCTTGTCCGGTTTTGTCCGGTCTTGTCCGGTCTTGTCCGGTCTTGTCCGGTCTTGTCCGGTCTTGTCTGGGTCTTGTCCGGTCTTGTCCGGTCTTGTCTGGTTCTTGTCCGGTCTTGTCTGGTTCTTGTCCGGTCTTGTCCGGTCTTGTGCGGTCTTGTCCGGTCTTGTCCGGTCTTGTCCGGTCTTGTCCGGTCTTGTCCGGTCTTGTATGGGTCTTGTCCGGTCTTGTCTGGGTCTTGTCCGGTCTTGTCCGGTCTTGTCTGGGTCTTGTCCGGTCTTGTCTGGGTCTTGTCCGGTCTTGTCCGGGTCTTGTCCGGTCTTGTCCGGTCTTGTCCGGTCTTGTCCGGGTCTTGTCCGGTCTTGTCCGGTCTTGTCTGGGTCTTGTCCGGTCTTGTCCGGGTCTTGTCCGGTCTTGTCCGGACTTGTCCGGTCTTGTCTGGGTCATGTCCGGTCTTGTCTGGGTCTTGTCCGGTCTTGTCCGGTCTTGTCTGGGTCTTGTCCGGTCTTGTCTGGGTCTTGTCCGGTCTTGTCTGGGTCTTGTCCGGTCTTGTCCGGTCTTGTCCGGTCTTGTCCGGTCTTGTCCGGTCTTGTCCGGTCTTGTCCGGTCTTGTCTGGGTCTTGTCTGGGTCTTGTCCGGTCTTGTCCGGTATTGTCCGGTCTTGTCCGGTCTTGTCCGGGTCTTGTCCGGTCTTGTCCGGTCTTGTCTGGGTCTTGTCTGGTCTTGTCTGGGTCTTGTCTGGGTCTTGTCCGG
Organism: Rhinoraja longicauda; assembly: GCF_053455715.1. Classification (NCBI taxonomy): domain Eukaryota; kingdom Metazoa; phylum Chordata; class Chondrichthyes; order Rajiformes; family Arhynchobatidae; genus Rhinoraja; species Rhinoraja longicauda. The sequence goes on from NW_027601477.1 coordinate 80,196, forward strand.
GTCTTGTCCGGGTCTTGTCCGGTCTTGTCCGGTCTTGTCTGGGTCTTGTCTGGGTCTTGTCCGGTCTTGTCCGGTCTTGTCCGGTCTTGTCCGGTCTTGTCCGGTGTTGTCTGGGTCTTGTCCGGTCTTGTCTGGGTCTTGTCCGGTCTTGTCCGGTCTTGTCTGGGTCTTGTCCGGTCTTGTCCGGTCTTGTCCGGTCTTGTCCGGTCTTGTCCGGTCTTGTCTGGGTCTTGTCCGGTCTTGTCCGGTCTTGTCTGGTCTTGTCTGGGTCTTGTCCGGTCTTGTCCGGTCTTGTCCGGTCTTGTCCGGTCTTGTCCGGGTCTTGTCCGGGTCTTGTCCGGTCTTGTCCGGGTCTTGTCCGGTCTTGTCCGGGTCTTGTCCGGTCTTGTCCGGTCTTGTCTGGGTCTTGTCTGGTCTTGTCTGGGTCTTGTCTGGGTCTTGTCCGGGTCTTGTCCGGGTCTTGTCCGGTCTTGTCCAGTCTTGTCTGGGTCTTGTCCGGTCTTGTCCGGTCTTGTCTGGGTCTTGTCTGGGTCTTGTCTGGGTCTTGTCCGGTCTTGTCCGGTCTTGTCTGGGTCTTGTCCGGTCTTGTCCGGTCTTGTCTGGGTTTGTCCGGTCTTGTCCGGTCTTGTCTGGGTCTTGTCCGGTCTTGTCCGGTCTTGTCCGGCCTTGTGTGGGTCTTGTCCGGTCTTGTCCGGCCTTGTCCGGTCTTGTCTGGGTCTTGTCCGGCCTTGTCCGGTCTTGTCTGGGTCTTGTCCGGCCTTGTCCGGTCTTGTCTGGGTCTTGTCCGGCCTTGTCTGGTCTTGTCTGGGTCTTGACCGGCCTTGTCCGGTCTTGTCTGGGTCTTCTCCGGTCTTGTCCGGTCTTGTCTCGGTCTTGTCTGGGTCTTGTCCGGTCTTGTCCAGTCTTGTCTGGGTCTTGTCTTGTCTGGGTCTTGTCCGGTCTTGTCTGGGTCTTGTCCGGTCTTGTCCGGTCTTGTCTGGGTCTTGTCCGGTCTTGTCCGGTCTTGTCCGGTCTTGTCCGGTCTTGTCTGGGTCTTGTCCGGTCTTGTCCGGTCTTGTCCGGTCTTGTCTGGGTCTTGTCCGGTCTTGTCTGGGTCTTGTCCGGTCTTGTCTGGGTCTTGTCCGGTCTTTTCTGGTCTTGTCTGGGTCTTGTCCGGTCTTGTCCGGTCTTGTCTGGGTCTTGTCCGGTCTTGTCCGGTCTTGTCTGGGTCTTGTCCGGTCTTGTCTGGGTCTTGTCCGGTCTTGTCCGGTCTTGTCTGGGTCTTGTCCGGTCTTGTCCGGTCTTGTCCGGTCTTGTCCGATCTTGTCTGGGTCTTGTCCGGTCTTGTCCGGTCTTGTCTGGGTCTTGTCCGGTCTTGTCCGGTCTTGTCCGGTCTTGTCCGGGTCTTGTCCGGTCTTGTCCGGGTCTTGTCCGGTCTTGTCCGGTCTTGTCTGGGTCTTGTCTGGTCTTGTCTGGGTCTTGTCTGGGTCTTGTCCGGGTCTTGTCCGGGTCTTGTCCGGTCTTGTCCGGTCTTGTCTGGGTCTTGTCCGGTCTTGTCCGGTCTTGTCTGGGTCTTGTCTGGGTCTTGTCTGGGTCTTGTCTGGGTCTTGTCCGGTCTTGTCCGGTCTTGTCTGGGTCTTGTCCGGTCTTGTCCGGTCTTGTCTGGGTTTGTCCGGTCTTGTCCGGTCTTGTCTGGGTCTTGTCCGGTCTTGTCCGGTCTTGTCCGGCCTTGTGTGGGTCTTGTCCGGTCTTGTCCGGCCTTGTCTGGGTCTTGTCTGGGTCTTGTCCGGTCTTGTCCGGTCTTGTCCGGTCTTGTCCGGTGTTGTCTGGGTCTTGTCCGGTCTTGTCTGGGTCTTGTCCGGTCTTGTCTGGGTCTTGTCCGGTCTTGTCCGGTCTTGTCCGGTCTTGTCCGGTCTTGTCCGATCTTGTCTGGGTCTTGTCCGGTCTTGTCCGGTCTTGTCTGGGTCTTGTCCGGTCTTGTCCGGTCTTGTCCGGTCTTGTCTGGGTCTTGTCTGGGTCTTGTCCGGTCTTGTCCGGTCTTGTCTGGGTCTTGTCCGGTCTTGTCCGGTCTTGTCTGGGTCTTGTCCGGTCTTGTCTGGTTCTTGTCCGGTCTTGTCCGGTCTTGTCCGGTCTTGTCCGGTCTTGTATGGGTCTTGTCCGGTCTTGTCTGGGTCTTGTCCGGTCTTGTCTGGGTCTTGTCCGGTCTTGTCCGGTCTTGTCTGGGTCTTGTCCGGTCTTGTCTGGGTCTTGTCCGGTCTTGTCCGGTCTTGTCTGGGTCTTGTCTGGTCTTGTCTGGGTCTTGTCTGGGTCTTGTCCGGGTCTTGTCCGGGTCTTGTCCGGTCTTGTCCGGTCTTGTCTGGGTCTTGTCCGGTCTTGTCCGGTCTTGTCTGGGTCTTGTCTGGGTCTTGTCTGGGTCTTGTCTGGGTCTTGTCCGGTCTTGTCCGGTCTTGTCTGGGTCTTGTCCGGTCTTGTCCGGTCTTGTCTGGGTTTGTCCGGTCTTGTCCGGTCTTGTCCGATCTTGTCTGGGTCTTGTCCGGTCTTGTCCGGTCTTGTCTGGGTCTTGTCCGGTCTTGTCCGGTCTTGTCCGGTCTTGTCCGGGTCTTGTCCGGTCTTGTCCGGGTCTTGTCCGGTCTTGTCCGGTCTTGTCTGGGTCTTGTCTGGGTCTTGTCCGGGTCTTGTCCGGGTCTTGTCCGGTCTTGTCCGGTCTTGTCTGGGTCTTGTCCGGTCTTGTCCGGTCTTGTCTGGGTCTTGTCTGGGTCTTGTCTGGGTCTTGTCTGGGTCTTGTCCGGTCTTGTCCGGTCTTGTCTGGGTCTTGTCCGGTCTTGTCCGGTCTTGTCTGGGTTTGTCCGGTCTTGTCCGGTCTTGTCTGGGTCTTGTCCGGTCTTGTCCGGTCTTGTCCGGCCTTGTGTGGGTCTTGTCCGGTCTTGTCCGGCCTTGTCTGGGTCTTGTCTGGGTCTTGTCCGGTCTTGTCCGGTCTTGGCCGGTCTTGTCCGGTGTTGTCTGGGTCTTGTCCGGTCTTGTCTGGGTCTTGTCCGGTCTTGCCTGGGTCTTGTCCGGTCTTGTCCGGTCTTGTCCGGTCTTGTCCGGTCTTGTCCGATCTTGTCTGGGTCTTGTCCGGTCTTGTCCGGTCTTGTCTGGGTCTTGTCCGGTCTTGTCCGGTCTTGTCCGGTCTTGTCTGGGTCTTGTCTGGGTCTTGTCCGGTCTTGTCCGGTCTTGTCTGGGTCTTGTCCGGTCTTGTCCGGTCTTGTCTGGGTCTTGTCCGGTCTTGTCTGGTTCTTGTCCGGTCTTGTCCGGTCTTGTCCGGTCTTGTCCGGTCTTGTCCGGTCTTGTATGGGTCTTGTCCGGTCTTGTCTGGGTCTTGTCCGGTCTTGTCTGGGTCTTGTCCGGTCTTGTCCGGTCTTGTCTGGGTCTTGTCCGGTCTTGTCCGGTTCTTGTCCGGTCTTGTCCGGTCTTGTCCGGTCTTGTCCGGGTCTTGTCCGGTCTTGTCCGGTCTTGTCCGGTCTTGTCCGGTCTTGTCCGGGTCTTGTCCGGTCTTGTCCGGTCTTGTCTGGGTCTTGTCCGGTCTTGTCCGGTCTTGTCTGGGTCTTGTCTGGTCTTGTCTGGGTCTTGTCTGGGTCTTGTCCGGGTCTTGTCCGGGTCTTGTCCGGTCTTGTCCGGTCTTGTCTGGGTCTTGTCCGGTCTTGTCCGGTCTTGTCTGGGTCTTGTCTGGGTCTTGTCTGGGTCTTGTCTGGGTCTTGTCCGGTCTTGTCCGGTCTTGTCTGGGTCTTGTCCGGTCTTGTCCGGTCTTGTCTGGGTTTGTCCGGTCTTGTCCGGTCTAGTCTGGGTCTTGTCCGGTCTTGTCCGGTCTTGTCCGGCCTTGTGTGGGTCTTGTCCGGTCTTGTCCGGCCTTGTCTGGGTCTTGTCTGGGTCTTGTCCGGTCTTGTCCGGTCTTGTCCGGTCTTGTCCGGTGTTGTCTGGGTCTTGTCCGGTCTTGTCTGGGTCTTGTCCGGTCTTGTCTGGGTCTTGTCCGGTCTTGTCCGGTCTTGTCCGGTCTTGTCCGGTCTTGTCCGGTCTTGTCCGGTCTTGTCTGGGTCTTGTCCGGTCTTGTCCGGTCTTGTCCGGTCTTGTCTGGGTCTTGTCTGGGTCTTGTCCGGTCTTGTCCGGTCTTGTCTGGGTCTTGTCCGGTCTTGTCCGGTCTTGTCTGGGTCTTGTCCGGTCTTGTCTGGTTCTTGTCCGGTCTTGTCCGGTCTTGTCCGGTCTTGTCCGGTCTTGTCCGGTCTTGTATGGGTCTTGTCCGGTCTTGTCTGGGTCTTGTCCGGTCTTGTCTGGGTCTTGTCCGGTCTTGTCCGGTCTTGTCTGGGTCTTGTCCGGTCTTGTCCGGTTCTTGTCCGGTCTTGTCCGGTCTTGTCCGGTCTTGTCCGGGTCTTGTCCGGTCTTGTCCGGTCTTGTCCGGTCTTGTCCGGTCTTGTCCGGTCTTGTCCGGTCTTGTCCGGGTCTTGTCCGGGTCTTGTCCGGTCTTGTCCGGTCTTGTCTGGGTCTTGTCCGGTCTTGTCCGGTCTTGTCCGGTCTTGTCCGGTCTTGTCCGGGTCTTGTCCGGTCTTGTCCGGTCTGGTCTGGGTCTTGTCGGGTCTTGTCCGGTCTTGTCCGGTCTTGTCCGGTCTTGTCTGGGTCTTGTCCGGTCTTGTCCGGTCTTGTCTGGGTCTTGTCCGGTCTTGTCCGGTCTTGTCCGGTCTTGTCCGGTCTTGTCCGGTCTTGTCTGGGTCTTGTCTGGGTCTTGTCTGGGTCTTGTCCGGTCTTGTCCGGTCTTGTCCGGTCTTGTCCGGGTCTTGTCCGGTCTAGTCCGGTCTTGTCTGCGTCTTGTCTGGTCTTGTCTGGGTCTTGTCTGGGTCTTGTCCGGGTCTTGTCCGGGTCTTGTCCGGTCTTGTCCGGTCTTGTCCGGTCTTGTCCGGTCTTGTCTGGGTCTTGTCCGGTCTTGTCCGGTCTTGTCTGGGTCTTGTCCGGTCTTGTCTGGGTCTTGTCCGGTCTTGTCCGGTTTTGTCCGGTCTTGTCCGGTCTTGTCCGGTCTTGTCCGGTCTTGTCCGGTCTTGTCTGGGTCTTGTCCGGTCTTGTCCGGTCTTGTCTGGTTCTTGTCCGGTCTTGTCTGGTTCTTGTCCGGTCTTGTCCGGTCTTGTGCGGTCTTGTCCGGTCTTGTCCGGTCTTGTCCGGTCTTGTCCGGTCTTGTCCGGTCTTGTATGGGTCTTGTCCGGTCTTGTCTGGGTCTTGTCCGGTCTTGTCCGGTCTTGTCTGGGTCTTGTCCGGTCTTGTCTGGGTCTTGTCCGGTCTTGTCCGGGTCTTGTCCGGTCTTGTCCGGTCTTGTCCGGTCTTGTCCGGGTCTTGTCCGGTCTTGTCCGGTCTTGTCTGGGTCTTGTCCGGTCTTGTCCGGGTCTTGTCCGGTCTTGTCCGGACTTGTCCGGTCTTGTCTGGGTCATGTCCGGTCTTGTCTGGGTCTTGTCCGGTCTTGTCCGGTCTTGTCTGGGTCTTGTCCGGTCTTGTCTGGGTCTTGTCCGGTCTTGTCTGGGTCTTGTCCGGTCTTGTCCGGTCTTGTCCGGTCTTGTCCGGTCTTGTCCGGTCTTGTCCGGTCTTGTCTGGGTCTTGTCCGGTCTTGTCCGGTCTTGTCTGGGTCTTGTCCGGTCTTGTCCGGTCTTGTCTGGTCTTGTCTGGGTCTTGTCAGGTCTTGTCCGGGTCTTGTCCGGTCTTGTCCGGGTCTTGTCCGGTCTTGTCCGGTCTTGTCTGGGTCTTGTCTGGTCTTGTCTGGGTCTTGTCTGGGTCTTGTCCGGGTCTTGTCCGGGTCTTGTCCAGTCTTGTCCGGTCTTGTCTGGGTCTTGTCCGGTCTTGTCCGGTCTTGTCTGGGTCTTGTCTGGGTCTTGTCTGGGTCTTGTCCGGTCTTGTCCGGTCTTGTCTGGGTCTTGTCCGGTCTTGTCCGGTCTTGTCCGGTCTTGTCTGGGTTTGTCCGGTCTTGTCCGGTCTTGTCTGGGTCTTGTCCGGTCTTGTCCGGTCTTGTCCGGCCTTGTGTGGGTCTTGTCCGGTCTTGTCCGGCCTTGTCCGGTCTTGTCTGGGTCTTGTCCGGCCTTGTCCGGTCTTGTCTGGGTCTTGTCCGGCCTTGTCCGGTCTTGTCTGGGTCTTGTCCGGCCTTGTCTGGTCTTGTCTGGGTCTTGACCGGCCTTGTCCGGTCTTGTCTGGGTCTTCTCCGGTCTTGTCCGGTCTTGTCTCGGTCTTGTCTGTGTCTTGTCCGGTCTTGTCCAGTCTTGTCTGGGTCTTGTCTTGTCTGGGTATTGTCCGGTCTTGTCCGGTCTTGTCTGGGTCTTGTCCGGTCTTGTCCGGTCTTGTCTGGGTCTTGTCCGGTCTTGTCCGGTCTTGTCCGGTCTTGTCCGGTCTTGTCTGGGTCTTGTCCGGTCTTGTCTGGGTCTTGTCCGGTCTTGTCTGGGTCTTGTCCGGTCTTTTCTGGTCTTGTCTGGGTCTTGTCCGGTCTTGTCCGGTCTTGTCTGGGTCTTGTCCGGTCTTGTCCGGTCTTGTCTGGGTCTTGTCCGGTCTTGTCCGGTCTTGTCTGGGTCTTGTCCGGTCTTGTCCGGTCTTGTCCGGTCTTGTCCGATCTTGTTTGGGTCTTGTCCGGTCTTGTCCGGTCTTGTCTGGGTCTTGTCCGGTCTTGTCCGGTCTTGTCCGGTCTTGTCCGGGTCTTGTCCGGTCTTGTCCGGGTCTTGTCCGGTCTTGTCCGGTCTTGTCTGGGTCTTGTCTGGTCTTGTCTGGGTCTTGTCTGGGTCTTGTCCGGGTCTTGTCCGGGTCTTGTCCGGTCTTGTCCGGTCTTGTCTGGGTCTTGTCCGGTCTTGTCCGGTCTTGTCTGGGTCTTGTCTGGGTCTTGTCTGGGTCTTGTCCGGTCTTGTCCGGTCTTGTCTGGGTCTTGTCCGGTCTTGTCCGGTCTTGTCTGGGTTTGTCCGGTCTTGTCCGGTCTTGTCTGGGTCTTGTCCGGTCTTGTCCGGTCTTGTCCGGCCTTGTGTGGGTCTTGTCCGGTCTTGTCCGGCCTTGTCCGGTCTTGTCTGGGTCTTGTCCGGCCTTGTCCGGTCTTGTCTGGGTCTTGTCCGGCCTTGTCCGGTCTTGTCTGGGTCTTGTCCGGCCTTGTCTGGTCTTGTCTGGGTCTTGACCGGCCTTGTCCGGTCTTGTCTGGGTCTTCTCCGGTCTTGTCCGGTCTTGTCTCGGTCTTGTCTGGGTCTTGTCCGGTCTTGTCCAGTCTTGTCTGGGTCTTGTCTTGTCTGGGTCTTGTCCGGTCTTGTCCGGTCTTGTCTGGGTCTTGTCCGGTCTTGTCCGGTCTTGTCTGGGTCTTGTCCGGTCTTGTCCGGTCTTGTCCGGTCTTGTCTGGGTCTTGTCCGGTCTTGTCTGGGTCTTGTCCGGTCTTGTCTGGGTCTTGTCCGGTCTTTTCTGGTCTTGTCTGGGTCTTGTCCGGTCTTGTCCGGTCTTGTCTGGGTCTTGTCCGGTCTTGTCCGGTCTTGTCTGGGTCTTGTCCGGTCTTGTCCGGTCTTGTCTGGGTCTTGTCCGGGTCTTGTCCGGTCTTGTCCGGTCTTGTCCGATCTTGTCTGGGTCTTGTCCGGTCTTGTCCGGTCTTGTCTGGGTCTTGTCCGGTCTTGTCCGGTCTTGTCCGGTCTTGTCCGGGTCTTGTCCGGTCTTGTCTGGTCTTGTCTGGGTCTTGTCTGGTCTTGTCTGGGTCTTGTCTGGGTCTTGTCCGGGTCTTGTCCGGGTCTTGTCCGGGTCTTGTCCGGTCTTGTCCGGTCTTGTCTGGGTCTTGTCCGGTCTTGTCCGGTCTTGTCCGGTCTTGTCCGGTCTTGTCCGGTCTTGTCCGGTCTTGTCCGGTCTTGTCCGGTCTTGTCTGGTTCTTGTCCGGTCTTGTCTGGTTCTTGTCCAGTCTTGTCCGGTCTTGTATGGGTCTTGTCCGGTCTTGTCTGGGTCTTGTCCGGTCTTGTCTGGGTCTTGTCCGGTCTTGTCCGGTCTTGTCTGGGTCTTGTCCGGTCTTGTCCGGGTCTTGTCCGGTCTTGTCCGGTCTTGTCCGGGTCTTGTCCGGTCTTGTCTGGGTCTTGTCCGGTCTTGTCCGGTCTTGTCCGGGTCTTGTCCGGTCTTGTCCGGATCTTGTCCGGTCTTGTCCGGGTCTTGTCCGGTCTTGTCCGGTCTTGTCTGGGTCTTGTCCGGTCTTGTCCGGTCTTGTCCGGTCTTGTCCGGTCTTGTCTGGGTCTTGTCTGGGTCTTGTCCGGTCTTGTCCGGTCTTGTCTGGGTCTTGTCCGGTCTTGTCCGGTCTTGTCCGGTCTTGTCTGGGTCTTGTCCGGTCTTGTCCGGTCTTGTCCGGGTCTTGTCCGGTCTTGTCCGGTCTTGTCTGGGTCTTGTCTGGTCTTGTCTGGGTCTTGTCTGGGTCTTGTCCGGGTCTTGTCCGGGTCTTGTCCGGTCTTGTCCGGTCTTGTCTGGGTCTTGTCCGGTCTTGTCCGGTCTTGTCTGGGTCTTGTCTGGGTCTTGTCTGGGTCTTGTCCGGTCTTGTCCGGTCTTGTCTGGGTCTTGTCCGGTCTTGTCCGGTCTTGTCCGGTCTTGTCTGGGTTTGTCCGGTCTTGTCCGGTCTTGTCTGGGTCTTGTCCGGTCTTGTCCGGTCTTGTCCGGCCTTGTGTGGGTCTTGTCCGGTCTTGTCCGGCCTTGTCCGGTCTTGTCTGGGTCTTGTCCGGCCTTGTCCGGTCTTGTCTGGGTCTTGTCCGGCCTTGTCCGGTCTTGTCTGGGTCTTGACCGGCCTTGTCCGGTCTTGTCTGGGTCTTCTCCGGTCTTGTCCGGTCTTGTCTCGGTCTTGTCTGGGTCTTGTCCGGTCTTGTCCGGTCTTGTCTGGGTCTTGTCTTGTCTGGGTCTTGTCCGGTCTTGTCCGGTCTTGTCCGGTCTTGTCTGGGTCTTGTCCGGTCTTGTCTGGGTCTTGTCCGGGTCTTGTCCGGTCTTGTCCGGTCTTGTCTGGGTCTTGTCCGGTCTTGTCTGGGTCTTGTCCGGTCTTGTCTGGGTCCTGTCCGGTCTTTTCTGGTCTTGTCTAGGTCTTGTCCGGTCTTGTCCGGTCTTGTCCGGTCTTGTCTGGGTCTTGTCCGGTCTTGTCTGGGTCTTGTCCGGTCTTGTCTGGGTCTTGTCCGGTCTTGTCCGGTCTTGTCCGGTCTTGTCCGATCTTGTCTGGGTCTTGTCCGGTCTTGTCCGGGTCTTGTCCGGTCTTGTCCGGTCTTGTCTGGGTCTTGTCTGGGTCTTGTCCGGTCTTGTCCGGTCTTGTCCGGTCTTGTCTGGGTCTTGTCCGGTCTTGTCTGGGTCTTGTCCGGTCTTGTCCGGTCTTGTCTGGCTCTTGTCCGGTCTTGTCCGGTCTTGTCTGGGTCTTGTCCGGTCTTGTCCGGCCTTGTCTGGGTCTTGTCCGGTCTTGTCCGGTCTTGTCCGGCCTTGTCCGGTCTTGTCTGGGTCTTGTCCGGCCTTGTCCGGTCTTGTCTGGGTCTTGTCCGGCCTTGTCCGGTCTTGTCCGGCCTTGTCCGGTCTTGTCTGGGTCTTGACCGGCCTTGTCCGGTCTTGTCTGGGTCTTGTCTGGGTCTTGTCCGGTCTTGTCCGGTCTTGTCTGGGTCTTGTCCGGTCTTGTCCGGTCTTGTCTGGGTCTTGTCCGGTCTTGTCTGGTCTTGTCTGGGTCTTGTCTGGGTCTTGTCTGGGTCTTGTCTGGGTCTTGTCTGGGTCTTGTCCGGTCTTGTCCGGTCTTGTCTGGGTCTTGTCCGGTCTTGTCCGGTCTTGTCTGGGTTTGTCCGGTCTTGTCTGGGTCTTGTCCGGTCTTGTCCGGCCTTGTGTGGGTCTTGTCCGGTCTTGTCCGGCCTTGTCCGGTCTTGTCTGGGTCTTGTCCGGCCTTGTCCGGTCTTGTCTGGGTCTTGTCCGGCCTTGTCCGGTCTTGTCTGGGTCTTGTCCGGCCTTGTCTGGTCTTGTCTGGGTCTTGACCGGCCTTGTCCGGTCTTGTCTGGGTCTTCTCCAGTCTTGTCCGGTCTTGTCCGGTCTTGTCTCGGTCTTGTCTGGGTCTTGTCCGGTCTTGTCCGGTCTTGTCTGGGTCTTGTCTTGTCTGGGTCTTGTCCGGTCTTGTCCGGTCTTGTCTGGGTCTTGTCCGGTCTTGTCCGGTCTTGTCTGGTCTTGTCTGGGTCTTGTCCGGTCTTGTCCGGTCTTGTCCGGTCTTGTCCGGTCTTGTCCGGTCTTGTCCGGTCTTGTCTGGGTCTTGTCCGGTCTTGTCTGGGTCTTGTCCGGTCTTGTCCGGTCTTGTCCGGTCTTGTCCGCTCTTGTCCGATCTTGTCTGGGTCTTGTCCGGTCTTGTCCGGTCTTGTCTGGGTCTTGTCCGGTCTTGTCCGGTCTAGTCCGGTCTTGTCCGGGTCTTGTCCGGTCTTGTCCGGTCTTGTCTGGGTCTTGTCTGGTCTTGTCTGGGTCTTGTCTGGGTCTTGTCTGGGTCTTGTCCGGTCTTGTCCGGTCTTGTCCGGTCTTGTCTGGGTCTTGTCTGGTCTTGTCTGGGTCTTGTCTGGGTCTTGTCCGGGTCTTGTCCGGGTCTTGTCCGGGTCTTGTCCGGTCTTGTCCGGTCTTGTCTGGGTCTTGTCCGGTCTTGTCCGGCCTTGTCCGGTCTTGTCTGGGTCTTGTCCGGCCTTGTCCGGTCTTGTCTGGGTCTTGTCCGGCCTTGTCCGGTCTTGTCTGGGTCTTGTCCGGCCTTGTCCGGTCTTGTCTGGGTCTTGACCGGCCTTGTCCGGTCTTGTCTGGGTCTTCTCCGGTCTTGTCCGGTCTTGTCTCGGTCTTGTCTGGGTCTTGTCCGGTCTTGTCCGGTCTTGTCTGGGTCTTGTCTTGTCTGGGTCTTGTCTTGTCTGGGTCTTGTCTTGTCTGGGTCTTGTCCGGTCTTGTGCGGTCTTGTCTGGGTCTTGTCCGGTCTTGTCCGGTCTTGTCTGGGTCTTGTCCGGTTTTGTCTGGGTCTTGTCCGGTCTTGTCCGGTCTTGTCTGGGTCTTGTCCGGTCTTGTCTGGGTCTTGTCCGGTCTTGTCTGGGTCCTGTCCGGTCTTTTCTGGTCTTGTCTAGGTCTTGTCCGGTCTTGTCCGGTCTTGTCTGGGTCTTGTCCGGTCTTGTCCGGTCTTGTCTGGGTCTTGTCCGGTCTTGTCCGGTCTTGTCTGGGTCTTGTCCGGTCTTGTCCGGCCTTGTCTGGGTCTTGTCCGGTCTTGTCCGGCCTTGTCCGGTCTTGTCTGGGTCTTGTCCGGCCTTGTCCGGTCTTGTCTGGATCTTGTCCGGCCTTGTCCGGTCTTGTCTGGGTCTTGTCCGGTCTTGTCCGGTCTTGTCCGGTCTTGTCCGGTCTTGTCTGGGTCTTGTCTGGGTCTTGTCCGGTCTTGTCCGGTCTTGTCTGGGTCTTGTCCGGTCTTGTCCGGTCTTGTCTGGGTCTTGTCCGGTCTTGTCCGGCCTTGTCTGGGTGTTGTCCGGTCTTGTCCGGCCTTGTCCGGTCTTGTCTGGGTATTGTCCGGCCTTGTCCGGTCTTGTCTGGGTCTTGGCCGGCCTTGTCCGGTCTTGTCCGGTCTTGTCTGGGTCTTGTCCGGCCTTGTCCGGTCTTGTCTGGGTCTTGACCGGCCTTGTCCGGTCTTGTCTGGGTCTTCTCCGGTCTTGTCCGGTCTTGTCTGGGTCTTGTCCGGTCTTGTCCGGTCTTGTCTGGGTCTTGTCTTGTCTGGGTCTTGTCCGGTCTTGTCCGGTCTTGTCCGGTCTTGTCTGGGTCTTGTCCGGTCTTGTCCGGTCTTGTCCGGTCTTGTCTGGGTCTTGTCCGGTCTTGTCTGGGTCTTGTCCGGTCTTTTCTGGTCTTGTCTGGGTCTTGTCCGGTCTTGTCCGGTCTTGTCTGGGTCTTGTCCGGTCTTGTCCGGTCTTGTCTGGGTCTTGTCTGGGTCTTTTCTGGGTCTTGTCCGGTCTTGTCCGGTCTTGTCTGGGTCTTGTCCGGTCTTGTCCAGGTCTTGTCCGGTCTTGTCCGGCCTTGTCTGGGTCTTGTCCGGTCTTGTCCGGCCTTGTCCGGTCTTGTCTGGGTCTTGTCCGGCCTTGTCCAGTCTTGTCTGGGTCTTGTCCGGCCTTGTCCGGTCTTGTCTGGGTCTTGTCCGGCCTTGTCCGGTCTTGTCTGGGTCTTGACCGGCCTTGTCCGGTCTTGTCTGGGTCTTCTCCGGTCTTGTCTGGGTCTTCTCCGGTCTTGTCCGGTCTTGTCTGGGTCTTGTCCGGTCTTGTCCGGTCTTGTCCGGTCTTGTCTGGGTCTTGTCTTGTCTGGGTCTTGTCCGGTCTTGTCCGGTCTTGTCTGGGTCTTGTCCGGTCTTGTCCGGTCTTGTCTGGGTCTTGTCCGGTCTTGTCCGGTCTTGTCTGGGTCTTGTCCGGTCTTGTCTGGGTCTTGTCCGGTCTTGTCTAGGTCTTGTCCGGTCTTTTCTGGTCTTGTCTGGGTCTTGTCCGGTCTTGTCCGGTCTTGTCTGGGTCTTGTCCGGTCTTGTCCGGTCTTGTCTGGGACTTGTCTGGGTCTTGTCTGGGTCTTGTCCGGTCTTGTCTGGGTCTTGTCCGGTCTTGTCCGGTCTTGTCTGGGTTTGTCCGGTCTTGTCCGGTCTTGTCTGGGTCTTGTCCGGTCTTGTCCGGTCTTGTCCGGTCTTGTCTGGGTCTTGTCCGGTCTTGTCTGGGTCTTGTCCGGTCTTGTCTGGGTCTTGTCCGGTCTTGCCCGGTCTTGTCTGGGTCTTGTCCGGTCTTGTCCGGTCTTGTCTGGGTCTTGTCCGGTCTTGTCCGGCCTTGTCTGGGTCTTGTCCGGTCTTGTCCGGCCTTGTCCGGCCTTGTCCGGTCTTGTCTGGGTCTTTTCCGGCCTTGTCCGGTCTTGTCTGGGTCTTGTCGGGCCTTGTCCGGTCTTGTCTGGGTCTTGTCCGGCCTTGTCCGGTCTTGTCTGGGTCTTGACCGGCCTTGTCCGGTCTTGTCTGGGTCTTCTCCGGTCTTGTCCGGTCTTGTCTGGGTCTTGTCCGGTCTTGTCCGGTCTTGTCTGGGTCTTGTCTTGTCTGGGTCTTGTCCGGTCTTGTCCGGTCTTGTCTGGGTCTTGTCCGGTCTTGTCCGGTCTTGTCTGGGTCTTGTCCGGTCTTGTCCGGTCTTGTCTGGGTCTTGTCCGGTCTTGTCTGGGTCTTGTCCGGTCTTTTCTGGTCTTGTCTGGGTCTTGTCCGGTCTTGTCCGGTCTTGTCTGGGTCTTGTCCGGTCTTGTCCGGTCTTGTCTGGGTCTTGTCTGGGTCTTGTCTGGGTCTTGTCCGGTCTTGTCCGGTCTTGTCTGGGTCTTGTCCGGTCTTGTCCGGTCTTGTCTGGGTCTTGTCCGGTCTTGTCCGGTCTTGTCTGGGTCTTGTCCGGTCTTGTCCGGCCTTGTCTGGGTCTTGTCCGGTCTTGTCCGGCCTTGTCCGGTCTTGTCTGGGTCTTGTCCGGCCTTGTCCGGTCTTGTCTGGGTCTTGTCCGGCCTTGTCCGGTCTTGTCTGGGTCTTGTCCGGCCTTGTCCGGTCTTGTCTGGGTCTTGACCGGCCTTGTCCGGTCTTGTCTGGGTCTTCTCCGGTCTTGTCCGGTCTTGTCTGGGTCTTGTCCGGTCTTGTCCGGTCTTGTCTGGGTCTTGTCTTGTCTGGGTCTTGTCCGGTCTTGTCCGGTCTTGTCTGGGTCTTGTCCGGTCTTGTCCGGTCTTGTCTGGGTCTTGTCCGGTCTTGTCCGGTCTTGTCTGGGTCTTGTCCGGTCTTGTCTGGGTCTTGTCCGGCCTTGTCCGGTCTTGTCTGGGTCTTGACCGGCCTTGTCCGGTCTTGTCTGGGTCTTCTCCGGTCTTGTCTGGGTCTTCTCCGGTCTTGTCCGGTCTTGTCTGGGTCTTGTCCGGTCTTGTCCGGTCTTGTCCGGTCTTGTCTGGGTCTTGTCTTGTCTGGGTCTTGTCCGGTCTTGTCCGGTCTTGTCTGGGTCTTGTCCGGTCTTGTCCGGTCTTGTCTGGGTCTTGTCCGGTCTTGTCCGGTCTTGTCTGGGTCTTGTCCGGTCTTGTCTTGGTCTTGTCCGGTCTTGTCTAGGTCTTGTCCGGTCTTTTCTGGTCTTGTCTGGGTCTTGTCCGGTCTTGTCCGGTCTTGTCTGGGTCTTGTCCGGTCTTGTCCGGTCTTGTCTGGGACTTGTCTGGGTCTTGTCTGGGTCTTGTCCGGTCTTGTCTGGGTCTTGTCCGGTCTTGTCCGGTCTTGTCTGGGTTTGTCCGGTCTTGTCCGGTCTTGTCTGGGTCTTGTCCGGTCTTGTCCGGTCTTGTCCGGTCTTGTCTGGGTCTTGTCCGGTCTTGTCTGGGTCTTGTCCGGTCTTGTCTGGGTCTTGTCCGGTCTTGCCCGGTCTTGTCTGGGTCTTGTCCGGTCTTGTCCGGTCTTGTCTGGGTCTTGTCCGGTCTTGTCCGGCCTTGTCTGGGTCTTGTCCGGTCTTGTCCGGCCTTGTCCGGCCTTGTCCGGTCTTGTCTGGGTCTTGTCCGGCCTTGTCCGGTCTTGTCTGGGTCTTGTCGGGCCTTGTCCGGTCTTGTCTGGGTCTTGTCCGGCCTTGTCCGGTCTTGTCTGGGTCTTGACCGGCCTTGTCCGGTCTTGTCTGGGTCTTCTCCGGTCTTGTCCGGTCTTGTCTGGGTCTTGTCCGGTCTTGTCCGGTCTTGTCTGGGTCTTGTCTTGTCTGGGTCTTGTCCGGTCTTGTCCGGTCTTGTCTGGGTCTTGTCCGGTCTTGTCCGGTCTTGTCTGGGTCTTGTCCGGTCTTGTCCGGTCTTGTCTGGGTCTTGTCCGGTCTTGTCTGGGTCTTGTCCGGTCTTTTCTGGTCTTGTCTGGGTCTTGTCCGGTCTTGTCCGGTCTTGTCTGGGTCTTGTCCGGTCTTGTCCGGTCTTGTCTGGGTCTTGTCTGGGTCTTGTCTGGGTCTTGTCCGGTCTTGTCCGGTCTTGTCTGGGTCTTGTCCGGTCTTGTCCGGTCTTGTCTGGGTCTTGTCCGGTCTTGTCCGGTCTTGTCTGGGTCTTGTCCGGTCTTGTCCGGCCTTGTCTGGGTCTTGTCCGGTCTTGTCCGGCCTTGTCCGGTCTTGTCTGGGTCTTGTCCGGCCTTGTCCGGTCTTGTCTGGGTCTTGTCCGGCCTTGTCCGGTCTTGTCTGGGTCTTGTCCGGCCTTGTCCGGTCTTGTCTGGGTCTTGACCGGCCTTGTCCGGTCTTGTCTGGGTCTTCTCCGGTCTTGTCCGGTCTTGTCTGGGTCTTGTCCGGTCTTGTCCGGTCTTGTCTGGGTCTTGTCTTGTCTGGGTCTTGTCCGGTCTTGTCCGGTCTTGTCTGGGTCTTGTCCGGTCTTGTCCGGTCTTGTCTGGGTCTTGTCCGGTCTTGTCCGGTCTTGTCTGGGTCTTGTCCGGTCTTGTCTGGGTCTTGTCTGGTCTTTTCTGGTCTTGTCTGGGTCTTGTCCGGTCTTGTCCGGTCTTGTCTGGGTCTTGTCCGGTCTTGTCCGGTCTTGTCTGGGTCTTGTCCGGTCTTGTCCGGTCTTGTCCGGTCTTGTCTGGGTCTTGTCCGGTCTTGTCCGGTCTTGTCCGGTCTTGTCCGGTCTTGTCCGGTCTTGTCCGGTCTTGTCCGGTCTTGTCTGGGTCTTGTCCGGTCTTGTCTGGGTCTTGTCCGGTCTTGTCTGGGTCTTGTCCGGTCTTGTCCGGTCTTGTCCGATCTTGTCTGGGTCTTGTCCGGTCTTGTCCGGTCTTGTCCGGTCTTGTCCGGTCTTGTCTGGGTCTTGTCTGGGTCTTCTCCGGTCTTGTCCGGTCTTGTCCGGTCTTGTCTGGGTCTTGTCCGGTCTTGTCCGGTCTTGTCTGTGTCTTGTCCGGTCTTGTCCGGTCTTGTCCGGTCTTGTCCGGTCTTGTCTGGGTCTTGTCCGGTCTTGTCTGGGTCTTGTCCGGTCTTGTCCGGTCTTGTCTGGGTCTTGTCCGGTCTTGTCCGGTCTTGTCTGGGTCTTGTCCGGTCTTGTCCGGTCTTGTCTGGGTCTTGTCTGGGTCTTGTCCGGTCTTGTCCGGTCTTGTCTGGGTCTTGTCCGGTCTTGTCTGGGTCTTGTCCGGTCTTGTCCGGTCTTGTCCGGTCTTGTCTGGGTCTTGTCCGGTCTTGTCCGGTCTTGTCCGGTCTTGTCTGGGTCTTGTCCGGTCTTGTCCGGTCTTGTCTGGGTCTTGTCCGGTCTTGTCCGGTCTTGTCCGGTGTTGTCTGGGTCTTGTCCGGTCTTGTCTGGGTCTTGTCCGGGTCTTGTCCGGTCTTGTCCTGTCTTGTCCGGTCTTGTCCGATCTTGTCTGGGTCTTGTCCGGTCTTGTCCGGTCTTGTCTGGGTCTTGTCCGGTCTTGTCTGGGTCTTGTCCGGTCTTGTCTGGGTCTTGTCCGGTCTTGTCCGGTCTTGTCCGGTCTTGTCTGGGTCTTGTCCGGTCTTGTCTGGGTCTTGTCCGGTCTTGTCCGGTCTTGTCTGGTTCTTGTCCGGTCTTGTCTGGTTCTTGTCCGGTCTTGTCCGTTCTTGTCCGTTCTTGTCCGGTCTTCTATGGGTCTTGTCCGGTCTTGTCTGGGTCTTGTCCGGTCTTGTCCGGTCTTGTCCGGTCTTGTCCGGTCTTGTCTGGGTCTTGTCCGGTCTTGTCCGGGTCTTGTCCGGTCTTGTCCGGTCTTGTCCGGTCTTGTCCGGTCTTGTCCGGTCTTGTCCGGTCTTGTCCGGGTCTTGTCCGGTCTTGTCCGGTCTTGTCCGGTCTTGTCTGGGTCATGTCCGGTCTTGTCCGGTCTTGTCTGGGTCTTGTCCGGTCTTGTCCGGTCTTGTCTGGGTCTTGTCCGGTCTTGTCTGGGTCTTGTCCGGTCTTTTCTGGTCTTGTCTGGGTCTTGTCCGGTCTTGTCCGGTCTTGTCTGGGTCTTGTCCGGTCTTGTCCGGTCTTGTCTGGGTCTTGTCTGGGTCTTGTCTGGGTCTTGTCCGGTCTTGTCCGGTCTTGTCTGGGTCTTGTCCGGTCTTGTCCGGTCTTGTCTGGGTCTTGTCCGGTCTTGTCCGGTCTTGTCTGGGTCTTGTCCGGTCTTGTCCGGCCTTGTCTGGGTCTTGTCCGGTCTTGTCCGGCCTTGTCCGGCCTTGTCTGGGTCTTGTCCGGCCTTGTCCGGTCTTGTCTGGGTCCTGTCCGGCCTTGTCCGGTCTTGTCTGGGTCTTGTCCGGCCTTGTCCGGTCTTGTCTGGGTCTTGACCGGCCTTGTCCGGTCTTGTCTGGGTCTTCTCCGGTCTTGTCCGGTCTTGTCTGGGTCTTGTCCGGTCTTGTCCGGTCTTGTCTGGGTCTTGTCTTGTCTGGGTCTTGTCCGGTCTTGTCCGGTCTTGTCTGGGTCTTGTCCGGTCTTGTCCGGTCTTGTCTGGGTCTTGTCCGGTCTTGTCCGGTCTTGTCTGGGTCTTGTCCGGTCTTGTCTGGGTCTTGTCCGGTCTTTTCTGGTCTTGTCTGGGTCTTGTCCGGTCTTGTCCGGTCTTGTCTGGGTCTTGTCCGGTCTTGTCCGTTCTTGTCTGGGTCTTGTCCGGTCTTGTCCGGTCTTGTCCGGTCTTGTCTGGGTCTTGTCCGGTCTTGTCCGGTCTTGTCCGGTCTTGTCCGGTCTTGTCCGGTCTTGTCCGGTCTTGTCCGGTCTTGTCCGGTCTTGTCTGGGTCTTGTCCGGTCTTGTCTGGGTCTTGTCCGGTCTTGTCTGGGTCTTGTCCGGTCTTGTCCGGTCTTGTCCGATCTTGTCTGGGTCTTGTCCGGTCTTGTCCGGTCTTGTCCGGTCTTGTCCGGTCTTGTCTGGGTCTTGTCTGGGTCTTCTCCGGTCTTGTCCGGTCTTGTCCGGTCTTGTCTGGGTCTTGTCCGGTCTTGTCCGGTCTTGTCTGGGTCTTGTCCGGTCTTGTCCGGTCTTTTCCGGTCTTGTCCGGTCTTGTCTGGGTCTTGTCCGGTCTTGTCTGGGTCTTGTCCGGTCTTGTCCGGTCTTGTCTGGGTCTTGTCCGGTCTTGTCCGGTCTTGTCTGGGTCTTGTCCGGTCTTGTCCGGTCTTGTCTGGGTCTTGTCTGGGTCTTGTCCGGTCTTGTCCGGTCTTGTCTGGGTCTTGTCCGGTCTTGTCTGGGTCTTGTCCGGTCTTGTCCGGTCTTGTCCGGTCTTGTCTGGGTCTTGTCCGGTCTTGTCCGGTCTTGTCTGGGTCTTGTCCGGTCTTGTCTGGGTCTTGTCCGGTCTTGTCTGGGTCTTGTCCGGTCTTGTCCGGTCTTGTCCGGTCTTGTCTGGGTCTTGTCCGGTCTTGTCTGGGTCTTGTCCGGTCTTGTCCGGTCTTGTCTGGTTCTTGTCCGGTCTTGTCTGGTTCTTGTCCGGTCTTGTCCGTTCTTGTCCGTTCTTGTCCGGTCTTGTATGGGTCTTGTCCGGTCTTGTCTGGGTCTTGTCCGGTCTTGTCCGGTCTTGTCCGGTCTTGTCCGGTCTTGTCTGGGTCTTGTCCGGTCATGTCCGGGTCTTGTCCGGTCTTGTCCGGTCTTGTCCGGTCTTGTCCGGTCTTGTCCGGTCTTGTCCGGGTCTTGTCCGGTCTTGTCCGGTCTTGTCCGGTCTTGTCTGGGTCATGTCCGGTCTTGTCCGGGTCTTGTCCGGGTCTTGTCCGGTCTTGTCCGGTCTTGTCTGGGTCTTGTCCGGTCTTGTCTGGGTCTTGTCCGGTCTTGTCTGGGTCTTGTCCGGTCTTGTCCGGTCTTGTCTGGGTCTTGTCCGGTCTTGTCCGGTCTTGTCTGGGTCTTGTCCGGTCTTGTCCGGTCTTGTCCGGTCTTGTCTGGGTCTTGTCCGGTCTTGTCCGGTCTTGTCCGGTCTTGTCCGGGTCTTGTCCGGTCTTGTCCGGTCTTGTCTGGGTCTTGTCCGGTCTTGTCTGGGTCTTGTCTGGGTCTTGTCTGGGTCTTGTCCGGTCTTGTCTGGGTCTTGTCCGGTCTTGTCCGGTCTTGTCCGGTCTTGTCCGGTCTTGTCTGGGTCTTGTCCGGTCTTGTCTGGGTCTTGTCCGGTCTTGTCCGGTCTTGTCCGGTCTTGTCCGGTCTTGTCTGGGTCTTGTCCGGCCTTGTCCGGTCTTGTCTGGGTCTTGTCCGGCCTTGTCCGGTCTTGTCTGGGTCTTGTCCGGCCTTGTCCGGTCTTGTCTGGGTCTTGACCGGCCTTGTCCGGTCTTGTCTGGGTCTTGTCCGGTCTTGTCGGGTCTTGTCCGGTCTTGTCCGGTCTTGTCTGGGTCTTGTCCGGTCTTGTCCGGTCTTGTCTGGGTCTTGTCTGGGTCTTGTCTGGGTCTTGTCCGGTCTTGTCCGGTCTTGTCTGGGTCTTGTCCGGTCTTGTCCGGTCTTGTCTGGGTCTTGTCCGGTCTTGTCCGGTCTTGTCTGGGTCTTGTCCGGTCTTGTCCGGCCTTGTCTGGGTCTTGTCCGGTCTTGTCCGGCCTTGTCCGGTCTTGTCTGGGTCTTGTCCGGCCTTGTCCGGTCTTGTCTGGGTCTTGTCCGGCCTTGTCCGGTCTTGTCTGGGTCTTGTCCGGCCTTGTCCGGTCTTGTCTGGGTCTTGACCGGCCTTGTCCGGTCTTGTCTGGGTCTTCTCCGGTCTTGTCCGGTCTTGTCTGGGTCTTGTCCGGTCTTGTCCGGTCTTGTCTGGGTCTTGTCTTGTCTTGTCTGGGTCTTGTCTTGTCTGGGTCTTGTCCGGTCTTGTCCGGTCTTGTCTGGGTCTTGTCCGGTCTTGTCCGGTCTTGTCTGGGTCTTGTCCGGTCTTGTCTGGGTCTTGTCCGGTCTTGTCTGGGTCTTGTCCGGTCTTTTCTGGTCTTGTCTGGGTCTTGTCCAGTCTTGTCCGGTCTTGTCTGGGTCTTGTCCGGTCTTGTCCGGTCTTGTCCGGTCTTGTCTGGGTCTTGTCCGGTCTTGTCCGGTCTTGTCCGGTCTTGTCTGGGTCTTGTCCGGTCTTGTCCGGTCTTGTCCGGTCTTGTCCGGTCTTGTCCGGTCTTGTCCGGTCTTGTCCGGTCTTGTCCGGTCTTGTCCGGTCTTGTCTGGGTCTTGTCCGGTCTTGTCTGGGTCTTGTCCGGTCTTGTCCGGTCTTGTCCGATCTTGTCTGGGTCTTGTCCGGTCTTGTCCGGTCTTGTCCGGTCTTGTCCGGTCTTGTCTGGGTCTTGTCTGGGTCTTCTCCGGTCTTGTCCGGTCTTGTCCGGTCTTGTCTGGGCCTTGTCCGGTCTTGTCCGGTCTTGTCTGGGTCTTGTCCGGTCTTGTCCGGTCTTGTCTGGGTCTTGTCCGGTCTTGTCCGGTCTTGTCTGGGTCTTGTCCGGTCTTGTCCGGTCTTGTCTGGGTCTTGTCCGGTCTTGTCCGGTCTTGTCTGGGTCTTGTCTGGGTCTTGTCCGGTCTTGTCCGGTCTTGTCTGGGTCTTGTCCGGTCTTGTCCGGTCTTGTCTGGGTCTTGTCCGGTCTTGTCCGGTCTTGTCTGGGTCTTGTCCGGTCTTGTCCGGTCTTGTCCGGTCTTGTCTGGGTCTTGTCCGGTCTTGTCCGGTCTTGTCTGGGTCTTGTCCGGTCTTGTCCGGTCTTGTCCGGTGTTGTCTGGGTCTTGTCCGGTCTTGTCTGGGTCTTGTCCGGGTCTTGTCCGGTCTTGTCCGGTCTTGTCCGGTCTTGTCCGATCTTGTCTGGGTCTTGTCCGGTCTTGTCCGGTCTTGTCTGGGTCTTGTCCGGTCTTGTCTGGGTCTTGTCCGGTCTTGTCCGGTCTTGTCCGATCTTGTCTGGGTCTTGTCCGGTCTTGTCCGGTCTTGTCCGGTCTTGTCCGGTCTTGTCTGGGTCTTGTCTGGGTCTTCTCCGGTCTTGTCCGGTCTTGTCCGGTCTTGTCTGGGCCTTGTCCGGTCTTGTCCGGTCTTGTCTGGGTCTTGTCCGGTCTTGTCCGGTCTTGTCTGGGTCTTGTCCGGTCTTGTCCGGTCTTGTCTGGGTCTTGTCCGGTCTTGTCCGGTCTTGTCTGGGTCTTGTCCGGTCTTGTCCGGTCTTGTCTGGGTCTTGTCTGGGTCTTGTCCGGTCTTGTCCGGTCTTGTCTGGGTCTTGTCCGGTCTTGTCCGGTCTTGTCTGGGTCTTGTCCGGTCTTGTCCGGTCTTGTCTGGGTCTTGTCCGGTCTTGTCCGGTCTTGTCCGGTCTTGTCTGGGTCTTGTCCGGTCTTGTCCGGTCTTGTCTGGGTCTTGTCCGGTCTTGTCCGGTCTTGTCCGGTGTTGTCTGGGTCTTGTCCGGTCTTGTCTGGGTCTTGTCCGGGTCTTGTCCGGTCTTGTCCGGTCTTGTCCGGTCTTGTCCGATCTTGTCTGGGTCTTGTCCGGTCTTGTCCGGTCTTGTCTGGGTCTTGTCCGGTCTTGTCTGGGTCTTGTCCGGTCTTGTCTGGGTCTTGTCCGGTCTTGTCCGGTCTTGTCCGGTCTTGTCTGGGTCTTGTCCGGTCTTGTCTGGGTCTTGTCCGGTCTTGTCCGGTCTTGTCTGGTTCTTGTCCGGTCTTGTCTGGTTCTTGTCCGGTCTTGTCCGGTCTTGTCCGTTCTTGTCCGGTCTTGTATGGGTCTTGTCCGGTCTTGTCTGGGTCTTGTCCGGTCTTGTCCGGTCTTGTCCGGTCTTGTCCGGTCTTGTCTGGGTCTTGTCCGGTCTTGTCCGGGTCTTGTCCGGTCTTGTCCGGTCTTGTCCGGTCTTGTCCGGTCTTGTCCGGGTCTTGTCCGGTCTTGTCCGGTCTTGTCCGGTCTTGTCTGGGTCTTGTCCGGTCTTGTCCGGGTCTTGTCCGGTCTTGTCCGGGTCTTGTCCGGTCTTGTCCGGTCTTGTCTGGGTCTTGTCCGGTCTTGTCTGGGTCTTGTCCGGTCTTGTCTGGGTCTTGTCCGGTCTTGTCCGGTCTTGTCTGGTTCTTGTCCGGTCTTGTCCGGTCTTGTCTGGGTCTTGTCCGGTCTTGTCCGGTCTTGTCCGGTCTTGTCTGGGTCTTGTCCGGTCTTGTCCGGTCTTGTCCGGTCTTGTCCGGGTCTTGTCCGGGTCTTGTCCGGTCTTGTCCGGGTCTTGTCCGGTCTTGTCCGGTCTTGTCCGGTCTTGTCTGGGTCTTGTCCGGTCTTGTCTGGGTCTTGTCTGGGTCTTGTCCGGTCTTGTCTGGGTCTTGTCCGGTCTTGTCCGGTCTTGTCCGGTCTTGTCCGGTCTTGTCTGGGTCTTGTCCGGTCTTGTCTGGGTCTTGTCCGGTCTTGTCCGGTCTTGTCCGGTCTTGTCTGTGTCTTGTCTGGGTCTTGTCCGGTCTTGTCCGGTCTTGTCCGGTCTTGTCCGGTCTTGTCCGGTCTTGTCTGGGTCTTGTCCGGTCTTGTCCGGTCTTGTCTGGGTTTGTCCGGTCTTGTCCGGTCTTGTCTGGGTCTTGTCCGGTCTTGTCCGGCCTTGTGTGGGTCTTGTCCGGTCTTGTCCGGCATTGTCCGGTCTTGTCTGGGTCTTGTCCGGCCTTGTCCGGTCTTGTCTGGGTCTTGTCCGGCCTTGTCCGGTCTTGTCTGGGTCTTGTCCGGCCTTGTCCGGTCTTGTCTGGGTCTTGACCGGCCTTGTCCGGTCTTGTCTGGGTCTTCTCCGGTCTTGTCCGGTCTTGTCTGGGTCTTGTCCGGTCTTGTCTGGGTCTTGTCTTGTCTGGGTCTTGTCTTGTCTGGGTCTTGTCCGGTCTTGTCCGGTCTTGTCTGGGTCTTGTCCGGTCTTGTCCGGTCTTGTCTGGGTCTTGTCCGGTCTTGTCTGGGTCTTGTCCGGTCTTGTCCGGTCTTGTCTGGGTCTTGTCCGGTCTTGTCTGGGTCTTGTCCGGTCTTGTCTGGGTCTTGTCCGGTCTTGTCTGGGTCTTGTCCGGCCTTGTCCGGTCTTGTCTGGGTCTTGTCCGGTCTTGTCCGGTCTTGTCTGGGTCTTGTCCGGTCTTGTCTGGGTCTTGTCCGGTCTTGTCCGGTCTTGTCTGGGTCTTGTCCGGTCTTGTCCGGTCTTGTCCGGTCTTGTCTGGGTCTTGTCCGGTCTTGTCCGGTCTTGTCTGGGTCTTGTCCGGTCTTGTCCTGTCTTGTCCGGTCTTGTCCGGTGTTGTCTGGGTCTTGTCCGGTCTTGTCTGGGTCTTGTCCGGTCTTGTCCGGTCTTGTCCGGTCTTGTCCGGTCTTGTCCGATCTTGTCTGGGTCTTGTCCGGTCTTGTCCGGTCTTGTCTGGGTCTTGTCCGGTCTTGTCCGGTCTTGTCCGGTCTTGTCCGGTCTTGTCCGGTCTTGTCTGGGTCTTGTCTGGGTCTTGTCTGGGTCTTGTCCGGTCTTGTCCGGTCTTGTCTGGGTCTTGTCTGGGTCTTGTCCGGTCTTGTCTGGGTCTTGTCCGGTCTTGTCTGGGTCTTGTCCGGTCTTGTCTGGGTCTTGTCCGGTCTTGTCCGGTCTTGTCCGGTCTTGTCTGGGTCTTGTCCGGTCTTTTTCGGTCTTGTCTGGGTCTTGTCCGGTCTTGTCCGGTATTGTCTGGGTCTTGTCCGGTCTTGTCTGGGTCTTGTCCGGTCTTGTCCGGTCTTGTCTGGTTCTTGTCCGGTCTTGTCTGGTTCTTGTCCGGTCTTGTCCGGTCTTGTCCGTTCTTGTCCGGTCTTGTATGGGTCTTGTCCGGTCTTGTGTGGGTCTTGTCCGGTCTTGTCTGGGTCTTGTCCGGTCTTGTCCGGTCTTGTCCGGTCTTGTCCGGTCTTGTCTGGGTCTTGTCCGGTCTTGTCCGGGTCTTGTCCGGTCTTGTCCGGTCTTGTCCGGGTCTTGTCCGGTCTTGTCCGGGTCTTGTCCGGTCTTGTCCGGTCTTGTCTGGGTCTTGTCCGGTCTTGTCCGGGTCTTGTCCGGTCTTGTCCGGTCTTGTCCGGTCTTGTCCGGTCTTGTCCGGTCTTGTCTGGTTCTTGTCCGGTCTTGTCTGGTTCTTGTCCGGTCTTGTCCGGTCTTGTCCGTTCTTGTACGGTCTTGTATGGGTCTTGTCCGGTCTTGTGTGGGTCTTGTCCGGTCTTGTCTGGGTCTTGTCCCGTCTTGTCCGGTCTTGTCCGGTCTTGTCCGGTCTTGTCTGGGTCTTGTCCGGTCTTGTCCGGGTCTTGTCCGGTCTTGTCCGGTCTTGTCCGGGTCTTGTCCGGTCTTGTCCGGGTCTTGTCCGGTCTTGTCCGGTCTTGTCTGGGTCTTGTCCGGTCTTGTCCGGGTCTTGTCCGGTCTTGTCCGGTCTTGTCCGGTCTTGTCTGGGTCTTGTCCGGTCTTGTCCGGTCTTGTCTGGGTCTTGTCCGGTCTTGTCTGGGTCTTGTCCGGTCTTGTCCGGTCTTGTCTGGGTCTTGTCCGGTCTTGTCCGGTCTTGTCTGGGTCTTGTCCGGTCTTGTCCGGTCTTGTCCGGTCTTGTCCGGTCTTGTCTGGGTCTTGTCCGGTCTTGTCCGGTCTTGTCTGGGTCTTGTCCGGTCTTGTCCGGTCTTGTCCGGGTCTTGTCCGGGTCTTGTCCGGTCTTGTCCGGGTCTTGTCCGGTCTTGTCCGGTCTTGTCTGGGTCTTGTCCGGTCTTGTCTGGGTCTTGTCTGGGTCTTGTCTGGGTCTTGTCCGGTCTTGTCCGGTCTTGTCTGGGTCTTGTCCGGTCTTGTCCGGTCTTGTCCGGTCTTGTCTGGGTCTTGTCCGGTCTTGTCTGGGTCTTGTCCGGTCTTGTCCGGTCTTGTCTGTGTCTTGTCTGGGTCTTTTCCGGTCTTGTCCGGTCTTGTCCGGTCTTGTCCGGTCTTGTCCGGTCTTGTCTGGGTCTTGTCCGGCCTTGTCCGGTCTTGTCTGGGTCTTGTCCGGCCTTGTCCGGTCTTGTCTGGGTCTTGTCCGGTCTTGTCTGGGTCTTGTCCGGCCTTGTCCGGTCTTGTCTGTGTCTTGACCGGCCTTGTCCGGTCTTGTCTGGGTCTTGTCCGGTCTTGTCCGGTCTTGTCTGGGTCTTGTCCGGTCTTGTCCGGTCTTGTCTGGGTCTTGTCTTGTCTGGGTCTTGTCTTGTCTGGGTCTTGTCTTGTCTGGGTCTTGTCCGGTCTTGTCCGGTCTTGTCTGGGTCTTGTCCGGTCTTGTCCGGACTTGTCTGGTCTTGTCTGGGTCTTGTCCGGTCTTGTCCGGTCTTGTCTGGGTCTTGTCCGGTCTTGTCCGGGTCTTGTCCGGTCTTGTCCGGTCTTGTCCGGGTCTTGTCCGGTCTTGTCCGGTCTTGTCTGGGTCTTGTCCGGTCTTGTCCGGTCTTGTCCGGTCTTGTCCGGTCTTGTCCGGGTCTTGTCCGGTCTTGTCCGGGTCTTGTCCGGTCTTGTCCGTGTCTTCTCCGGTCTTGTCCGGTCTTGTCTGGGTCTTGTCCGGTCTTGTCCGGTCTTGTCCGGTCTTGTCCGGTCTTGTCTGGGTCTTGTCTGGGTCTTGTCCGGTCTTGTCCGGTCTTGTCTGGGTCTTGTCCGGTCTTGTCCGGTCTTGTCCGGTCTTGTCTGGGTCTTGTCCGGTCTTGTCCGGTCTTGTCCGGGTCTTGTCCGGTCTTGTCTGGTCTTGTCTGGGTCTTGTCTGGTCTTGTCTGGGTCTTGTCTGGGTCTTGTCCGGGTCTTGTCCGGGTCTTGTCCGGTCTTGTCCGGTCTTGTCTGGGTCTTGTCCGGTCTTGTCCGGTCTTGTCTGGGTCTTGTCTGGGTCTTGTCTGGGTCTTGTCCGGTCTTGTCTGGGTCTTGTCCGGGTTTGTCCGGTCTTGTCCGGTCTTGTCTGGGTCTTGTCCGGTCTTGTCCGGTCTTGTCTGGGTCTTGTCCGGTCTTGTCCGGTCTTGTCTGGGTCTTGTCCGGTCTTGTCTGGGTCTTGTCCGGGTCTTGTCCGGTCTTGTCCGGTCTTGTCTGGGTCTTGTCCGGTCTTGTCTGGGTCTTGTCCGGTCTTGTCTGGGTCCTGTCCGGTCTTTTCTGGTCTTGTCTAGGTCTTGTCCGGTCTTGTCCGGTCTTGTCTGGGTCTTGTCCGGTCTTGTCTGGGTCTTGTCCGGTCTTGTCTGGGTCTTGTCCGGTCTTGTCCGGTCTTGTCCGGTCTTGTCCGATCTTGTCTGGGTCTTGTCCGGTCTTGTCCGGGTCTTGTCCGGTCTTGTCCGGTCTTGTCTGGGTCTTGTCTGGGTCTTGTCCGGTCTTGTCCGGTCTTGTCCGGTCTTGTCCGGGTCTTGTCCGGTCTTGTCTGGGTCTTGTCCGGTCTTGTCCGGTCTTGTCTGGGTCTTGTCCGGTCTTGTCCGGTCTTGTCTGGGTCTTGTCCGGTCTTGTCCGGCCTTGTCTGGGTCTTGTCCGGTCTTGTCCGGTCTTGTCCGGCCTTGTCCGGTCTTGTCTGGGTCTTGTCCGGCCTTGTCCGGTCTTGTCTGGGTCTTGTCCGGCCTTGTCCGGTCTTGTCCGGCCTTGTCCGGTCTTGTCTGGGTCTTGACCGGCCTTGTCCGGTCTTGTCTGGGTCTTGTCTGGGTCTTGTCCGGTCTTGTCCGGTCTTGTCTGGGTCTTGTCCGGTCTTGTCCGGTCTTGTCTGGGTCTTGTCCGGTCTTGTCCGGTCTTGTCTGGGTCTTGTCTGGGGCTTGTCTGGGTCTTGTCTGGGTCTTGTCCGGTCTTGTCCTGTCTTGTCTGGGTCTTGTCCGGTCTTGTCCGGTCTTGTCTGGGTTTGTCCGGTCTTGTCCGGTCTTGTCTGGGTCTTGTCCGGTCTTGTCCGGCCTTGTGTGGGTCTTGTCCGGTCTTGTCCGGCCTTGTCCGGTCTTGTCTGGGTCTTGTCCGGTCTTGTCCGGGTCTTGTCCGGTCTTGTCCGGTCTTGTCTGGGTCTTGTCCGGTCTTGTCCGGGTCTTGTCCGGTCTTGTCCGGTCTTGTCCGGTCTTGTCCGGTCTTGTCTGGGTCTTGTCCGGTCTTGTCCGGTCTTGTCTGGGTCTTGTCCGGTCTTGTCTGGGTCTTGTCCGGTCTTGTCCGGTCTTGTCTGGGTCTTGTCCGGTCTTGTCCGGTCTTGTCTGGGTCTTGTCCGGTCTTGTCCGGTCTTGTCCGGTCTTGTCCGGTCTTGTCTGGGTCTTGTCCGGTCTTGTCCGGTCTTGTCTGGGTCTTGTCCGGTCTTGTCCGGTCTTGTCCGGGTCTTGTCCGGGTCTTGTCTGGTCTTGTCCGGGTCTTGTCCGGTCTTGTCCGGTCTTGTCTGGGTCTTGTCCGGTCTTGTCTGGGTCTTGTCTGGGTCTTGTCTGGGTCTTGTCCGGTCTTGTCCGGTCTTGTCTGGGTCTTGTCCGGTCTTGTCCGGTCTTGTCCGGTCTTGTCTGGGTCTTGTCCGGTCTTGTCTGGGCCTTGTCCGGTCTTGTCCGGTCTTGTCTGTGTCTTGTCTGGGTCTTGTCCGGTCTTGTCCGGTCTTGTCCGGTCTTGTCCGGTCTTGTCCGGTCTTGTCTGGGTCTTGTCCGGCCTTGTCCGGTCTTGTCTGGGTCTTGTCCGGCCTTGTCCGGTCTTGTCTGGGTCTTGTCCGGTCTTGTCTGGGTCTTGTCCGGCCTTGTCCGGTCTTGTCTGGGTCTTGACCGGCCTTGTCCGGTCTTGTCTGGGTCTTCTCCGGTCTTGTCCGGTCTTGTCTGGGTCTTGTCCGGTCTTGTCCGGTCTTGTCTGGGTCTTGTCTTGTCTGGGTCTTGTCTTGTCTGGGTCTTGTCTTGTCTGGGTCTTGTCCGGTCTTGTCCGGTCTTGTCTGGGTCTTGTCCGGTCTTGTCCGGTCTTGTCTGGTCTTGTCTGGGTCTTGTCCGGTCTTGTCCGGTCTTGTCTGGGTCTTGTCCGGTCTTGTCCGGGTCTTGTCCGGTCTTGTCCGGTCTTGTCCGGGTCTTGTCCGGTCTTGTCCGGTCTTGTCTGGGTCTTGTCCGGTCTTGTCCGGTCTTGTCCGGGCTTGTCCGGGTCTTGTCCGGTCTTGTCCGGGTCTTGTCCGGTCTTGTCCGTGTCTTGTCCGGTCTTGTCCGGTCTTGTCTGGGTCTTGTCCGGTCTTGTCCGGTCTTGTCCGGTCTTGTCCGGTCTTGTCTGGGTCTTGTCTGGGTCTTGTCCGGTCTTGTCCGGTCTTGTCTGGGTCTTGTCCGGTCTTGTCCGGTCTTGTCCGGTCTTGTCTGGGTCTTGTCCGGTCTTGTCCGGTCTTGTCCGGGTCTTGTCCGGTCTTGTCTGGTCTTGTCTGGGTCTTGTCTGGTCTTGTCTGGGTCTTGTCTGGGTCTTGTCCGGGTCTTGTCCGGGTCTTGTCCGGTCTTGTCCGGTCTTGTCTGGGTCTTGTCCGGTCTTGTCCGGTCTTGTCTGGGTCTTGTCTGGGTCTTGTCTGGGTCTTGTCCGGTCTTGTCTGGGTCTTGTCCGGGTTTGTCCGGTCTTGTCCGGTCTTGTCTGGGTCTTGTCCGGTCTTGTCCGGTCTTGTCTGGGTCTTGTCCGGTCTTGTCCGGTCTTGTCCGGTCTTGTCTGGGTCTTGTCCGGTCTTGTCTGGGTCTTGTCCGGGTCTTGTCCGGTCTTGTCCGGTCTTGTCTGGGTCTTGTCCGGTCTTGTCTGGGTCTTGTCCGGTCTTGTCTGGGTCCTGTCCGGTCTTTTCTGGTCTTGTCTAGGTCTTGTCCGGTCTTGTCCGGTCTTGTCTGGGTCTTGTCCGGTCTTGTCTGGGTCTTGTCCGGTCTTGTCTGGGTCTTGTCCGGTCTTGTCCGGTCTTGTCCGGTCTTGTCCGATCTTGTCTGGGTCTTGTCCGGTCTTGTCCGGTCTTGTCCGGTCTTGTCCGGTCTTGTCTGGGTCTTGTCTGGGTCTTGTCCGGTCTTGTCCGGTCTTGTCCGGTCTTGTCCGGGTCTTGTCCGGTCTTGTCTGGGTCTTGTCCGGTCTTGTCCGGTCTTGTCTGGGTCTTGTCCGGTCTTGTCCGGTCTTGTCTGGGTCTTGTCCGGTCTTGTCCGGCCTTGTCTGGGTCTTGTCCGGTCTTGTCCGGTCTTGTCCGGCCTTGTCCGGTCTTGTCTGGGTCTTGTCCGGCCTTGTCCGGTCTTGTCTGGGTCTTGTCCGGCCTTGTCCGGTCTTGTCCGGCCTTGTCCGGTCTTGTCTGGGTCTTGACCGGCCTTGTCCGGTCTTGTCTGGGTCTTATCTGGGTCTTGTCCGGTCTTGTCCGGTCTTGTCTGGGTCTTGTCCGGTCTTGTCCGGTCTTGTCTGGGTCTTGTCCGGTCTTGTCCGGTCTTGTCTGGGTCTTGTCTGGGTCTTGTCTGGGTCTTGTCTGGGTCTTGTCCGGTCTTGTCCTGTCTTGTCTGGGTCTTGTCCGGTCTTGTCCGGTCTTGTCTGGGTTTGTCCGGTCTTGTCCGGTCTTGTCTGGGTCTTGTCCGGTCTTGTCCGGCCTTGTGTGGGTCTTGTCCGGTCTTGTCCGGCCTTGTCCGGTCTTGTCTGGGTCTTGTCCGGCCTTGTCCGGTCTTGTCTGGGTCTTGTCCGGCCTTGTCCGGTCTTGTCTGGGTCTTGTCCGGCCTTGTCTGGTCTTGTTTGGGTCTTGACCGGCCTTGTCCGTTCTTGTCTGGGTCTTCTCCGGTCTTGTCCGGTCTTGTCCGGTCTTGTCTCGGTCTTGTCTGGGTCTTGTCCGGTCTTGTCCGGTCTTGTCTGGGTCTTGTCTTGTCTGGTTCTTGTCCGGTCTTGTCCGGTCTAGTCTGGGTCTTGTCCGGTCTTGTCCGGTCTTGTCTGGTCTTGTCTGGGTCTTGTCCGGTCTTGTCCGGTCTTGTCCGGTCTTGTCCGGTCTTGTCCGGTCTTGTCCGGTCTTGTCTGGGTCTTGTCCGGTCTTGTCTGGGTCTTGTCCGGTCTTGTCTGGGTCTTGTCCGGTCTTGTCCGGTCTTGTCCGGTCTTGTCCGATCTTGTCTGGGTCTTGTCCGGTCTTGTCCGGTCTTGTCTGGGTCTTGTCCGGTCTTGTCCGGTCTTGTCCGGTCTTGTCCGGTCTTGTCCGGGTCTTGTCCGGTCTTGTCCGGTCTTGTCTGGGTCTTGTCTGGTCTTGTCTGGGTCTTGTCTGGGTCTTGTCTGGGTCTTGTCCGGTCTTGTCCGGTCTTGTCCGGTCTTGTCTGGGTCTTGTCTGGTCTTGTCTGGGTCTTGTCTGGGTCTTGTCCGGGTCTTGTCCGGGTCTTGTCCGGGTCTTGTCCGGGTCTTGTCCGGGTCTTGTCCGGTCTTGTCCGGTCTTGTCTGGGTCTTGTCCGATCTTGTCCGGCCTTGTCCGGTCTTGTCTGGGTCTTGTCCGGCCTTGTCCGGTCTTGTCTGGGTCTTGTCCGGCCTTGTCCGGTCTTGTCTGGGTCTTGTCCGGCCTTGTCCGGTCTTGTCTGGGTCTTCTCCGGTCTTGTCCGGTCTTGTCTCGGTCTTGTCTGGGTCTTGTCCGGTCTTGTCCGGTCTTGTCTGGGTCTTGTCTTGTCTGGGTCTTGTCTTGTCTGGGTCTTGTCCGGTCTTGTCCGGTCTTGTCTGGGTCTTGTCCGGTCTTGTCCGGTCTTGTCTGGGTCTTGTCCGGTCTTGTCTGGGTCTTGTCCGGTCTTCTCCGGTCTTGTCTGGGTCTTGTCCGGTCTTGTCTGGGTCTTGTCCGGTCTTGTCTGGGTCCTGTCCGGTCTTTTCTGCTCTTGTCTAGGTCTTGTCCGGTCTTGTCCGGTCTTGTCCGGTCTTGTCTGGGTCTTGTCCGGTCTTGTCCGGTCTTGTCTGGGACTTGTCCGGTCTTGTCCGGTCTTGTCTGGGTCTTGTCCGGTCTTGTCCGGCCTTGTCTGGGTCTTGTCCGGTCTTGTCCGGCCTTGTCCGGTCTTGTCTGGGTCTTGTCCGGCCTTGTCCGGTCTTGTCTGGGTCTTGTCCGGCCTTGTCCGGTCTTGTCTGGGTCTTGTCCGGTCTTGTCCGGTCTTGTCCGGTCTTTTCCGGTCTTGTCCGGTCTTGTCTGGGTCTTGTCCGGTCTTGTCTGGGTCTTGTCCGGTCTTGTCCGGTCTTGTCTGGGTCTTGTCCGGTCTTGTCCGGTCTTGTCTGGGTCTTGTCCGGTCTTGTCCGGCCTTGTCTGGGTCTTGTCCGGTCTTGTCCGGCCTTGTCCGGTCTTGTCTGGGTCTTGTCCGGCCTTGTCCGGTCTTGTCTGGGTCTTGTCCGGCCTTGTCCGGTCTTGTCTGGGTCTTGTCCGGCCTTGTCCGGTCTTGTCTGGGTCTTGACCGGCCTTGTCCGGTCTTGTCTGGGTCTTCTCCGGTCTTGTCCGGTCTTGTCTGGGTCTTGTCCGGTCTTGTCCGGTCTTGTCCGGTCTTGTCTGGGTCTTGTCTTGTCTGGGTCTTGTCCGGTCTTGTCCGGTCTTGTCCGGTCTTGTCCGGTCTTGTCTGGGTCTTGTCCGGTCTTGTCCGGTCTTGTCCGGTCTTGTCCGGTCCTGTCTGGGTCTTGTCCGGTCTTGTCTGGGTCTTGTCCGTTCTTTTCTGGTCTTGTCTGGGTCTTGTCCGGTCTTGTCCGGTCTTGTCTGGGTCTTGTCCGGTCTTGTCTGGGTCTTGTCCGGTCTTGTCCGGCCTTGTCTGGGTCTTGTCCGGTCTTGTCCGGCCTTGTCCGGTCTTGTCTGGGTCTTGTCCGGCCTTGTCCGGTCTTGTCTGGGTCTTGTCCGGCCTTGTCCGGTCTTGTCTGGGTCTTGTCCGGCCTTGTCCGGTCTTGTCTGAGTCTTGACCGGCCTTGTCCGGTCTTGTCTGGGTCTTCTCCGGTCTTGTCCGGTCTTGTCTGGGTCTTGTCCGGTCTTGTCCGGTCTTGTCCGGTCTTGTCTGGGTCTTGTCTTGTCTGGGTCTTGTCCGGTCTTGTCCGGTCTTGTCTGGGTCTTGTCCGGTCTTGTCCGGTCTTGTCTGGGTCTTGTCCGGTCTTGTCTGGGTCTTGTCCGGTCTTTTCTGGTCTTGTCTGGGTCTTGTCCGGTCTTGTCCGGTCTTGTCTGGGTCTTGTCCGGTCTTGTCCGGTCTTGTCTGGGTCTTGTCTGGGTCTTGTCTGGGTCTTGTCCGGTCTTGTCCGGTCTTGTCTGGGTCTTGTCCGGTCTTGTCCGGTCTTGTCTGGGTTTGTCCGGTCTTGTCCGGTCTTGTCTGGGTCTTGTCCGGTCTTGTCCGGTCTTGTCCGGTCTTGTCCGGTCTTGTCTGGGTCTTGTCCGGTCTTGTCTGGGTCTTGTCCGGTCTTGTCTGGGTCTTGTCCGGTCTTGTCCGGTCTTGTCTGGGTCTTGTCCGGTCTTGTCCGGTCTTGTCTGGGTCTTGTCCGGTCTTGTCCGGCCTTGTCTGGGTCTTGTCCGGTCTTGTCCGGCCTTGTCCGGCCTTGTCCGGTCTTGTCTGGGTCTTGTCCGGCCTTGTCCGGTCTTGTCTGGGTCTTGTCCGGCCTTGTCCGGTCTTGTCTGGGTCTTGTCCGGCCTTGTCCGGTCTTGTCTGGGTCTTGACCGGCCTTGTCCGGTATTGTCTGGGTCTTCTCCGGTCTTGTCCGGTCTTGTCTGGGTCTTGTCCGGTCTTGTCCGGTCTTGTCCGGTCTTGTCTGGGTCTTGTCTTGTCTGGGTCTTGTCCGGTCTTGTCCGGTCTTGTCTGGGTCTTGTCCGGTCTTGTCCGGTCTTGTCTGGGTCTTGTCCGGTCTTGTCTGGGTCTTGTCCGGTCTTGTCCGGTCTTGTCTGGGTCTTGTCCGGTCTTGTCTGGGTCTTGTCCGGTCTTTTCTGGTCTTGTCTGGGTCTTGTCCGGTCTTGTCCGGTCTTGTCTGGGTCTTGTCCGGTCTTGTGTGGGTCTTGTCCGGTCTTGTCTGGGTCTTGTCTGGTTCTTGTCTGGGTCTTGTCCGGTCTTGTCCGGTCTTGTCTGGGTCTTGTCCGGTCTTGTCCGGTCTTGTCCGGTCTTGTCTGGGTCTTGTCCGGTCTTGTCCGGTCTTGTCTGGGTCTTGTCCGGTCTTGTCCGGCCTTGTCTGGGTCTTGTCCGGTCTTGTCCGGTCTTGTCCGGCCTTGTCCGGTCTTGTCTGGGTCTTGTCCGGCCTTGTCCGGTCTTGTCTGGGTCTTGTCTGGGTCTTGTCCGGCCTTGTCCGGTCTTGTCTGGGTCTTGTCCGGCCTTGTCCGGTCTTGTCTGGGTCTTGACCGGCCTTGACCGGTCTTGTCTGGGTCTTCTCCGGTCTTGTCCGGTCTTGTCTGGGTCTTGTCCGGTCTTGTCCGGTCTTGTCTGGGTCTTGTCTTGTCTGGGTCTTGTCCGGTCTTGTCCGGTCTTGTCCGGTCTTGTCTGGGTCTTGTCCGGTCTTGTCCGGTCTTGTCTGGGTCTTGTCCGGTCTTGTCCGGTCTTGTCTGGGTCTTGTCCGGTCTTGTCTGGGTCTTGTCCGGTCTTTTCTGGTCTTGTCTGGGTCTTGTCCGTTCTTGTCCGGTCTTGTCTGGGTCTTGTCCGGTCTTGTCCGGTCTTGTCTGGGTCTTGTCCGGTCTTGTCCGGTCTTGTCCGGTCTTGTCTGGGTCTTGTCCGGTCTTGTCCGGTCTTGTCCGGTCTTGTCCGGTCTTGTCCGGTCTTGTCCGGTCTTGTCCGGTCTTGTCCGGTCTTGTCCGGTCTTGTCTGGGTCTTGTCCGGTCTTGTCTGGGTCTTGTCCGGTCTTGTCCGGTCTTGTCCGATCTTGTCTGGGTCTTGTCCGGTCTTGTCCGGTCTTGTCCGTTCTTGTCTGGGTCTTGTCTGGGTCTTGTCCGGTCTTGTCCGGTCTTGTCCGGTCTTGTCTGGGTCTTGTCCGGTCTTGTCCGGTCTTGTCTGGGTCTTGTCCGGTCTTGTCCGGTCTTGTCTGGGTCTTGTCCGGTCTTGTCCGGTCTTGTCTGGGTCTTGTCCGGCCTTGTCCGGTCTTGTCTGGGTCTTGTCCGGCCTTGTCCGGTCTTGTCTGGGTCTTGTCCGGCCTTGTCCGGTCTTGTCTGAGTCTTGACCGGCCTTGTCCGGTCTTGTCTGGGTCTTCTCCGGTCTTGTCCGGTCTTGTCTGGGTCTTGTCCGGTCTTGTCCGGTCTTGTCCGGTCTTGTCTGGGTCTTGTCTTGTCTGGGTCTTGTCCGGTCTTGTCCGGTCTTGTCTGGGTCTTGTCCGGTCTTGTCCGGTCTTGTCTGGGTCTTGTCCGGTCTTGTCCGGTCTTGTCTGGGTCTTGTCCGGTCTTGTCTGGGTCTTGTCCGGTCTTTTCTGGTCTTGTCTGGGTCTTGTCCGGTCTTGTCCGGTCTTGTCTGGGTCTTGTCCGGTCTTGTCCGGTCTTGTCTGGGTCTTGTCTGGGTCTTGTCTGGGTCTTGTCCGGTCTTGTCCGATCTTGTCTGGGTCTTGTCCGGTCTTGTCCGGTCTTGTCTGGGTTTGTCCGGTCTTGTCCGGTCTTGTCTGGGTCTTGTCCGGTCTTGTCCGGTCTTGTCCGGTCTTGTCCGGTCTTGTCTGGGTCTTGTCCGGTCTTGTCTGGGTCTTGTCCGGTCTTGTCTGGGTCTTGTCCGGTCTTGTCCGGTCTTGTCTGGGTCTTGTCCGGTCTTGTCCGGTCTTGTCTGGGTCTTGTCCGGTCTTGTCCGGCCTTGTCTGGGTCTTGTCCGGTCTTGTCCGGCCTTGTCCGGCCTTGTCCGGTCTTGTCTGGGTCTTGTCCGGCCTTGTCCGGTCTTGTCTGGGTCTTGTCCGGCCTTGTCCGGTCTTGTCTGGGTCTTGTCCGGCCTTGTCCGGTCTTGTCTGGGTCTTGACCGGCCTTGTCCGGTATTGTCTGGGTCTTCTCCGGTCTTGTCCGGTCTTGTCTGGGTCTTGTCCGGTCTTGTCCGGTCTTGTCCGGTCTTGTCTGGGTCTTGTCTTGTCTGGGTCTTGTCCGGTCTTGTCCGGTCTTGTCTGGGTCTTGTCCGGTCTTGTCCGGTCTTGTCTGGGTCTTGTCCGGTCTTGTCTGGGTCTTGTCCGGTCTTGTCCGGTCTTGTCTGGGTCTTGTCCGGTCTTGTCTGGGTCTTGTCCGGTCTTTTCTGGTCTTGTCTGGGTCTTGTCCGGTCTTGTCCGGTCTTGTCTGGGTCTTGTCCGGTCTTGTCTGGGTCTTGTCCGGTCTTGTCTGGGTCTTGTCTGGTTCTTGTCTGGGTCTTGTCCGGTCTTGTCCGGTCTTGTCTGGGTCTTGTCCGGTCTTGTCCGGTCTTGTCCGGTCTTGTCTGGGTCTTGTCCGGTCTTGTCCGGTCTTGTCTGGGTCTTGTCCGGTCTTGTCCGGCCTTGTCTGGGTCTTGTCCGGTCTTGTCCGGTCTTGTCCGGCCTTGTCCGGTCTTGTCTGGGTCTTGTCCGGCCTTGTCCGGTCTTGTCTGGGTCTTGTCTGGGTCTTGTCCGGCCTTGTCCGGTCTTGTCTGGGTCTTGTCCGGCCTTGTCCGGTCTTGTCTGGGTCTTGACCGGCCTTGACCGGTCTTGTCTGGGTCTTCTCCGGTCTTGTCCGGTCTTGTCTGGGTCTTGTCCGGTCTTGTCCGGTCTTGTCTGGGTCTTGTCTTGCCTGGGTCTTGTCCGGTCTTGTCCGGTCTTGTCCGGTCTTGTCTGGGTCTTGTCCGGTCTTGTCCGGTCTTGTCTGGGTCTTGTCCGGTCTTGTCCGGTCTTGTCTGGGTCTTGTCCGGTCTTGTCTGGGTCTTGTCCGGTCTTGTCCGGTCTTGTCCGATCTTGTCTGGGTCTTGTCCGGTCTTGTCCGGTCTTGTCCGGTCTTGTCTGGGTCTTGTCTGGGTCTTGTCCGGTCTTGTCCGGTCTTGTCCGGTCTTGTCTGGGTCTTGTCCGGTCTTGTCCGGTCTTGTCTGGGTCTTGTCCGGTCTTGTCCGGTCTTGTCTGGGTCTTGTCCGGTCTTGTCCGGTCTTGTCTGGGTCTTGTCCGGTCTTGTCCGGTCTTGTCTGGGTCTTGTCCGGTCTTGTCCGGTCTTGTCTGGGTCTTGTCTGGGTCTTGTCCGGTCTTGTCCGGTCTTGTCTGGGTCTTGTCCGGTCTTGTCTGGGTCTTGTCCGTTCTTGTCCGGTCTTGTCTGGGTCTTGTCCGGTCTTGTCCGGTCTTGTCCGGTCTTGTCTGGGTCTTGTCCGGTCTTGTCCGGTCTTGTCCGGTCTTGTCTGGGTCTTGTCCGGTCTTGTCCGGTCTTGTCCTGTGTTGTCTGGGTCTTGTCCGGTCTTGTCTGGGTCTTGTCCGGGTCTTGTCCGGTCTTGTCCGGTCTTGTCCGGTCTTGTCCGATCTTGTCTGGGTCTTGTCCGGTCTTGTCCGGTCTTGTCTGGGTCTTGTCCGGTCTTGTCTGGGTCTTGTCCGGTCTTGTCTGGGTCTTGTCCGGTCTTGTCCGGTCTTGTCCGGTCTTGTCTGGGTCTTGTCTGGGTCTTGTCCGGTCTTGTCTGGGTCTTGTCCGGTCTTGTCTGGGTCTTGTCCGGTCTTGTCTGGGTCTTGTCCGGTCTTGTCCGGTCTTGTCTGGGTCTTGTCCGGTCTTGTCCGGTCTTGTCCGGTCTTGTCTGGGTCTTGTCCGGGCTTGTCCGGTCTTGTCTGGGTCTTGTCCGGTCTTGTCCGGTCTTGTCCGGTGTTGTCTGGGTCTTGTCCGGTCTTGTCTGGGTCTTGTCCGGGTCTTGTCCGGTCTTGTCCGGTCTTGTCCGGTCTTGTCCGATCTTGTCTGGGTCTTGTCCGGTCTTGTCCGGTCTTGTCTGGGTCTTGTCCGGTCTTGTCTGGGTCTTGTCCGGTCTTGTCTGGGTCTTGTCCGGTCTTGTCCGGTCTTGTCCGGTCTTGTCTGGGTCTTGTCTGGGTCTTGTCCGGTCTTGTCTGGGTCTTGTCCGGTCTTGTCCGGTCTTGTCTGGTTCTTGTCCGGTCTTGTCTGGTTCTTGTCCGGTCTTGTCCGGTCTTGTCCATTCTTGTCCGGTCTTGTCTGGGTCTTGTCCGGTCTTGTCTGGGTCTTGTCCGGTCTTGTCCGGTCTTGTCTGGGTCTTGTCCGGTCTTGTCTGGGTCTTGTCCGGTCTTTTCTGGTCTTGTCTGGGTCTTGTCCGGTCTTGTCCGGTCTTGTCTGGGTCTTGTCCGGTCTTGTCTGGGTCTTGTCCGGTCTTGTCTGGGTCTTGTCTGGTTCTTGTCTGGGTCTTGTCCGGTCTTGTCCGGTCTTGTCTGGGTCTTGTCCGGTCTTGTCCGGTCTTGTCCGGTCTTGTCTGGGTCTTGTCCGGTCTTGTCCGGTCTTGTCTGGGTCTTGTCCGGTCTTGTCCGGCCTTGTCTGGGTCTTGTCCGGTCTTGTCCGGTCTTGTCCGGCCTTGTCCGGTCTTGTCTGGGTCTTGTCCGGCCTTGTCCGGTCTTGTCTGGGTCTTGTCTGGGTCTTGTCCGGCCTTGTCCGGTCTTGTCTGGGTCTTGTCCGGCCTTGTCCGGTCTTGTCTGGGTCTTGACCGGCCTTGACCGGTCTTGTCTGGGTCTTCTCCGGTCTTGTCCGGTCTTGTCTGGGTCTTGTCCGGTCTTGTCCGGTCTTGTCTGGGTCTTGTCTTGCCTGGGTCTTGTCCGGTCTTGTCCGGTCTTGTCCGGTCTTGTCTGGGTCTTGTCCGGTCTTGTCCGGTCTTGTCTGGGTCTTGTCCGGTCTTGTCCGGTCTTGTCTGGGTCTTGTCCGGTCTTGTCTGGGTCTTGTCCGGTCTTGTCCGGTCTTGTCCGATCTTGTCTGGGTCTTGTCCGGTCTTGTCCGGTCTTGTCCGGTCTTGTCTGGGTCTTGTCTGGGTCTTGTCCGGTCTTGTCCGGTCTTGTCCGGTCTTGTCTGGGTCTTGTCCGGTCTTGTCCGGTCTTGTCTGGGTCTTGTCCGGTCTTGTCCGGTCTTGTCTGGGTCTTGTCCGGTCTTGTCCGGTCTTGTCTGGGTCTTGTCCGGTCTTGTCCGGTCTTGTCTGGGTCTTGTCCGGTCTTGTCCGGTCTTGTCTGGGTCTTGTCTGGGTCTTGTCCGGTCTTGTCCGGTCTTGTCTGGGTCTTGTCCGGTCTTGTCTGGGTCTTGTCCGTTCTTGTCCGGTCTTGTCTGGGTCTTGTCCGGTCTTGTCCGGTCTTGTCCGGTCTTGTCTGGGTCTTGTCCGGTCTTGTCCGGTCTTGTCTGGGTCTTGTCCGGTCTTGTCCGGTCTTGTCCTGTGTTGTCTGGGTCTTGTCCGGTCTTGTCTGGGTCTTGTCCGGGTCTTGTCCGGTCTTGTCCGGTCTTGTCCGGTCTTGTCCGATCTTGTCTGGGTCTTGTCCGGTCTTGTCCGGTCTTGTCTGGGTCTTGTCCGGTCTTGTCTGGGTCTTGTCCGGTCTTGTCTGGGTCTTGTCCGGTCTTGTCCGGTCTTGTCCGGTCTTGTCTGGGTCTTGTCTGGGTCTTGTCCGGTCTTGTCTGGGTCTTGTCCGGTCTTGTCTGGGTCTTGTCCGGTCTTGTCTGGGTCTTGTCCGGTCTTGTCCGGTCTTGTCTGGGTCTTGTCCGGTCTTGTCCGGTCTTGTCCGGTCTTGTCTGGGTCTTGTCCGGGCTTGTCCGGTCTTGTCTGGGTCTTGTCCGGTCTTGTCCGGTCTTGTCCGGTGTTGTCTGGGTCTTGTCCGGTCTTGTCTGGGTCTTGTCCGGGTCTTGTCCGGTCTTGTCCGGTCTTGTCCGGTCTTGTCCGATCTTGTCTGGGTCTTGTCCGGTCTTGTCCGGTCTTGTCTGGGTCTTGTCCGGTCTTGTCTGGGTCTTGTCCGGTCTTGTCTGGGTCTTGTCCGGTCTTGTCCGGTCTTGTCCGGTCTTGTCTGGGTCTTGTCTGGGTCTTGTCCGGTCTTGTCTGGGTCTTGTCCGGTCTTGTCCGGTCTTGTCTGGTTCTTGTCCGGTCTTGTCTGGTTCTTGTCCGGTCTTGTCCGGTCTTGTCCGTTCTTGTCCGGTCTTGTATGGGTCTTGTCCGGTCTTGTCTGGGTCTTGTCCGGTCTTGTCCGGTCTTGTCCGGTCTTGTCCAGTCTTGTCTGGGTCTTGTCCGGTCTTGTCCGGGTCTTGTCCGGTCTTGTCTGGGTCTTGTCCGGTCTTGTCCGGTCTTGTCCGGTCTTGTCCGGTCTTGTCCGGGTCTTGTCCGGTCTTGTCCGGTCTTGTCCGGTCTTGTCCGGGTCTTGTCCGGTCTTGTCCGGGTCTTGTCCGGTCTTGTCCGGTCTTGTCTGGGTCTTGTCCGGTCTTGTCTGGGTCTTGTCCGGTCTTGTCTGGGTCTTGTCCGGTCTTGTCCGGTCTTGTCTGGGTCTTGTCCGGTCTTGTCCGGTCTTGTCTGGGTCTTGTCCGGTCTTGTCCGGTCTTGTCTGGGTCTTGTCCGGTCTTGTCCGGTCTTGTCCGGTCTTGTCCGGGTCTTGTCCGGGTCTTGTCCGGTCTTGTCCGGGTCTTGTCCTGTCTTGTCCGGTCTTGTCTGGGTCTTGTCCGGTCTTGTCTGGGTCTTGTCTGGGTCTTGTCCGGTCTTGTCTGGGTCTTGTCCGGTCTTGTCTGGGTCTTGTCCGGTCTTGTCTGGGTCTTGTCCGGTCTTGTCCGCTCTTGTCCGGTCTTGTCTGTGTCTTGTCTGGGTCTTGTCCGGTCTGGTCCGGTCTGGTCCGGTCTTGTCCGGTCTTGTCCGGTCTTGTCCGGTCTTGTCTGGGTCTTGTCCGGTCTTGTCTGGGTTTGTCCGGTCTTGTCCGGTCTTGTCTGGGTCTTGTCCGGCCTTGTCCGGTCTTGTCTGGGTCTTGACCGGCCTTGTCCTGTCTTGTCTGGGTCTTCTCCGGTCTTGTCCGGTCTTGTCTGGGTCTTGTCCGGTCTTGTCCGGTCTTGTCTGGGTCTTGTCTTGTCTGGGTCTTGTCTTGTCTGGGTCTTGTCCGGTCTTGTCCGGTCTTGTCTGGGTCTTGTCCGGTCTTGTCCGGTCTTGTCTGGGTCTTGTCCGGTCTTGTCTGGGTCTTGTCCGGTCTTGTCCGGTCTTGTCTGGGTCTTGTCCGGTCTTGTCTGGGTCTTGTCCGGTCTTGTCTGGGTCTTGTCCGGTCTTGTCTGGGTCTTGTCCGGCCTTGTCCGGTCTTGTCTGGGTCTTGTCCGGTCTTGTCCGGTCTTGTCTGGGTCTTGTCCGGTCTTGTCTGGGTCTTGTCCGGTCTTGTCCGGTCTTGTCTGGGTCTTGTCCGGTCTTGTCCGGTCTTGTCCGATCTTGTCTGGGTCTTGTCCGGTCTTGTCCGGTCTTGTCTGGGTCTTGTCCGGTCTTGTCCGGTCTGTTCCGGTCTTGTCCGGTGTTGTCTGGGTCTTGTCCGGTCTTGTCTGGGTCTTGTCCGGTCTTGTCCGGTCTTGTCCGGTCTTGTCCGGTCTTGTCCGATCTTGTCTGGGTCTTGTCCGGTCTTGTCCGGTCTTGTCCGGTCTTGTCTGGGTCTTGTCCGGTCTTGTCCGGTCTTGTCCGGTCTTGTCCGGTCTTGTCCGGTCTTGTCTGGGTCTTGTCTGGGTCTTGTCTGGGTCTTGTCCGGTCTTGTCTGGGTCTTGTCTGGGTCTTGTCCGGTCTTGTCTGGGTCTTGTCCGGTCTTGTCTGGGTCTTGTCCGGTCTTGTCTGGGTCTTTTCCGGTCTTGTCCGGTCTTGTCCGGTCTTGTCTGGGTCTTGTCCGGTCTTTTTCGGTCTTGTCTGGGTCTTGTCCGGTCTTGTCCGGTCTTGTCTGGGTCTTGTCCGGTCTTGTCTGGGTCTTGTCCGGTCTTGTCCGGTCTTGTCTGGTTCTTGTCCGGTCTTGTCTGGTTCTTGTCCGGTCTTGTCCGGTCTTGTCCGTTCTTGTCCGGTCTTGTATGGGTCTTGTCCGGTGTTGTCTGGGTCTTGTCCGGTCTTGTCCGGTCTTGTCCGGTCTTGTCTGGGTCTTGTCCGGTCTTGTCCGGGTCTTGTCCGGTCTTGTCCGGTCTTGTCCGGTCTTGTCCGGTCTTGTCCGGGTCTTGTCCGGTCTTGTCCGGTCTTGTCTGGGTCTTGTCCGGTCTTGTCCGGGTCTTGTCCGGGTCTTGTCCGGTCTTGTCCGGTCTTGTCTGGGTCTTGTCCGGTCTTGTCCGGTCTTGTCCGGTCTTGTCTGGGTCTTGTCCGGTCTTGTCCGGTCTTGTCTGGGTCTTGTCCGGTCTTGTCCGGTCTTGTCCGGTCTTGTCTGGGTCTTGTCCGGTCTTGTCCGGTCTTGTCCGGTCTTGTCCGGTCTTGTCTGGGTCTTGTCCGGTCTTGTCCGGTCTTGTCTGGGTCTTGTCCGGTCTTGTCCGGTCTTGTCCGGGTCTTGTCCGGGTCTTGTCCGGGTCTTGTCCGGTCTTGTCCGGGTCTTGTCCGGTCTTGTCTGGGTCTTGTCTGGGTCTTGTCCGGTCTTGTCCGGTCTTGTCTGGGTCTTGTCCGGTCTTGTCCGGTCTTGTCCGGTCTTGTCTGGGTCTTGTCCGGTCTTGTCTGGGTCTTGTCCGGTCTTGTCCGGTCTTGTCTGTGTCTTGTCTGGGTCTTGTCCGGTCTTGTCCGGTCTTGTCCGGTCTTGTCCGGTCTTGTCCGGTCTTGTCCGGTCTTGTCTGGTCTTGTCTGGGTCTTGTCCGGTCTTGTCCGGTCTTGTCTGGGTTTGTCCGGTCTTGTCCGGTCTTGTCTGGGTCTTGTCCGGTCTTGTCCGGCCTTGTGTGGGTCTTGTCCGGTCTTGTCCGGCCTTGTCCGGTCTTGTCTGGGTCTTGTCCGGCCTTGTCCGGTCTTGTCTGGGTCTTGTCCGGCCTTGTCCGGTCTTGTCTGGGTCTTGTCCGGTCTTGTCTGGGTCTTGTCCGGCCTTGTCCGGTCTTGTCTGGGTCTTGACCGGCCTTGTCCGGTCTTGTCTGGGTCTTCTCCGGTCTTGTCCGGTCTTGTCTGGGTCTTGTCCGGTCTTGTCCGGTCTTGTCCGGTCTTGTCTGGGTCTTGTCTTGTCTGGGTCTTGTCTTGTCTGGGTCTTGTCCGGTCTTGTCCGGTCTTGTCTGGGTCTTGTCCGGTCTTGTCCGGTCTTGTCTGGGTCTTGTCCGGTCTTGTCCGGTCTTGTCTGGGTCTTGTCCGGTCTTGTCTGGGTCTTGTCCGGTCTTGTCTGGGTCTTGTCCGGTCTTGTCTGGGTCTTGTCTGGGTCTTGTCCGGTCTTGTCTGGGTCTTGTCCGGTCTTGTCTGGGTCTTGTCCGGTCTTGTCCGGTTTTGTCTGGGTCTTGTCCGGTCTTGTCCGGTCTTGTCTGGGTCTTGTCCGGTCTTGTCTGGGTCTTGTCCGGTCTTGTCCGGTCTTGTCTGGATCTTGTCCGGTCTTGTCTGGGTCTTGTCCGGTCTTGTCTGGGTCTTGTCCGGTCTTGTCTGGGTCTTGTCCGGTCTTGTCTGGGTCTTGTCCGGTCTTGTCTGGGTCTTGTCCGGTCTTGTCCGGTCTTGTCCGGTCTTGTCTGGGTCTTGTCCGGGTCTTGTCCGGTCTTGTCTGGGTCTTGTCCGGTCTTGTCCGGTTTTGTCCGGTCTTGTCTGGGTCTTGTCCGGTCTTGTCTGGGTCTTGTCCGGTCTTGTCTGGGTCTTGTCCGGTCTTGTCTGGGTCTTGTCCTGTCTTGTCCGGTCTTGTCCGGTCTTGTCTGGGTCTTGTCCGGTCTTGTCTGGGTCTTGTCCGGTCTTGTCCGGTCTTGTCTGGGTCTTGTCCGGTCTTGTCTGGGTCTTGTCCGGTCTTGTCTGGGTCTTGTCCGGTCTTGTCTGGGTCTTGTCCGGTCTTGTCTGGGTCTTGTCCGGTCTTGTCTGGGTCTTGTCCGGTCTTGTCCGGTCTTGTCCGGTCTTGTCTGGGTCTTGTCCGGGTCTTGTCCGGTCTTGTCTGGGTCTTGTCCGGTCTTGTCCGGTCTTGTCCGGTCTTGTCTGGGTCTTGTCCGGTCTTGTCTGGGTCTTGTCCGGTCTTGTCTGGGTCTTGTCCGGTCTTGTATGGGTCTTGTCCGGTCTTGTCCGGTCTTGTCTGGGTCTTGTCCGGTCTTGTCTGGGTTTGTCCGGTCTTGTCCGGTCTTGTCTGGGTCTTGTCCGGTCTTGTCCGGCCTTGTTTGGGTCTTGTCCGGTCTTGTCCGGCCTTGTCCGGTCTTGTCTGGGTCTTGTCCGGCCTTGTCCGGTCTTGTCTGGGTCTTGTCCGGCCTTGTCCGGTCTTGTTTGGGTCTTGTCCGGCCTTGTCTGGTCTTGTCTGGGTCTTGACCGGCCTTGTCCGGTCTTGTCTGGGTCTTCTCCGGTCTTGTCCGGTCTTGTCCGGTCTTGTCTCGGTCTTGTCTGGGTCTTGTCCGGTCTTGTCCGGTCTTGTCTGGGTCTTGTCTTGTCTGGGTCTTGTCCGGTCTTGTCCGGTCTTGTCTGGGTCTTGTCCGGTCTTGTCCGGTCTTGTCTGGGTCTTGTCCGGTCTTGTCCGGTCTTGTCCGGTCTTGTCCGGTCTTGTCCGGTCTTGTCTGGGTCTTGTCCGGTCTTGTCCGGTCTTGTCTGGGTCTTGTCCGGTCTTGTCCGGTCTTGTCCGGTCTTGTCCGGTCTTGTCCGGTCTTGTCCGGTCTTGTCTGGGTCTTGTCCGGTCTTGTCCGGTCTTGTCCGGTCTTGTCCGCTCTTGTCTGGATCTTGTCTGGGTCTTGTCTGTGTCTTGTCCGGTCTTGTCCGGTCTTGTCTGGGTCTTGTCCGGTCTTGTCCGGTCTTGTCCGGTCTTGTCCGGGTCTTGTCCGGTCTTGTCCGGTCTTGTCTGGGTCTTGTCTGGTCTTGTCTGGGTCTTGTCTGGGTCTTGTCCGGTCTTGTCCGGTCTTGTCCGGTCTTGTCCGGTCTTGTCTGGGTCTTGTCTGGTCTTGTCTGGGTCTTGTCTGTGTCTTGTCCGGGTCTTGTCCGGGTCTTGTCCGGGTCTTGTCCGGGTCTTGTCCGGGTCTTGTCCGGTCTTGTCCGGTCTTGTCTGGGTCTTGTCCGGTCTTGTCCGGTCTTGTCTGGTTCTTGTCCGGTCTTGTCTGGTTCTTGTCCGGTCTTGTCCGGTCTTGTCCGTTCTTGTCCGGTCTTGTATGGGTCTTGTCCGGTCTTGTCTGGGTCTTGTCTGGGTCTTGTCCGGTCTTGTCCGGTCTTGTCCGGTCTTGTCCGGTCTTGTCTGGGTATTGTCCGGTCTTGTCCGGGTCTTGTCCGGTCTTGTCCGGTCTTGTCCGGTCTTGTACGGTCTTGTCCGGTCTTGTCCGGGTCTTGTCCGGTCTTGTCCGGTCTTGTCTGGGTCTTGTCCGGTCTTGTCCGGGTCTTGTCCGGTCTTGTCCGGTCTTGTCTGGGTCTTGTCCGGTCTTGTCTGGGTCTTGTCCGGTCTTGTCTGGGTCTTGTCCGGTCTTGTCCGGTCTTGTCTGGGTCTTGTCCGGTCTTGTCCGGTCTTGTCTGGGTCTTGTCCGGTCTTGTCCGGTCTTGTCCGGTCTTGTCTGGGTCTTGTCCGGTCTTGTCCGGTCTTGTCCGGTCTTGTCTGGGTCTTGTCCGGTCTTGTCCGGTCTTGTCCGGGTCTTGTCCGGGTCTTGTCCGGGTCTTGTCCGGTCTTGTCCGGGTCTTGTCCGGTCTTGTCCGGTCTTGTCTGGGTCTTGTCCGGTCTTGT
Source organism: Rhinoraja longicauda (assembly GCF_053455715.1). NCBI lineage: Eukaryota > Metazoa > Chordata > Chondrichthyes > Rajiformes > Arhynchobatidae > Rhinoraja > Rhinoraja longicauda. The sequence continues at coordinate 124,392 of NW_027601477.1, forward strand.
CTGGGTCTTGTCTGGGTCTTGTCCGGTCTTGTCCGGTCTTGTCTGGGTCTTGTCCGGTCTTGTCCGGTCTTGTCCGGTCTTGTCTGGGTCTTGTCCGGTCTTGTCTGGGTCTTGTCCGGTCTTGTCCGGTCTTGTCCGGTCTTGTCTGTGTCTTGTCTGGGTCTTGTCCGGTCTTGTCCAGTCTTGTCCGGTCTTGTCCGGTCTTGTCCGGTCTTGTCCGGTCTTGTCTGGTCTTGTCTGGGTCTTGTCCGGTCTTGTCCGGTCTTGTCTGGGTTTGTCCGGTCTTGTCCGGTCTTGTCTGGATCTTGTCCGGTCTTGTCCGGCCTTGTGTGGGTCTTGTCCGGTCTTGTCCGGCCTTGTCCGGTCTTGTCTGGGTCTTGTCCGGCCTTGTCCGGTCTTGTCTGGGTCTTGTCCGGCCTTGTCCGGTCTTGTCTGGGTCTTGTCCGGTCTTGTCTGGGTCTTGTCCGGCCTTGTCCGGTCTTGTCTGGGTCTTGACCGGCCTTGTCCGGTCTTGTCTGGGTCTTCTCCGGTCTTGTCCGGTCTTGTCTGGGTCTTGTCCGGTCTTGTCTGGGTCTTGTCTTGTCTGGGTCTTGTCTTGTCTGGGTCTTGTCCGTTCTTGTCCGGTCTTGTCTGGGTCTTGTCCGGTCTTGTCCGGTCTTGTCTGGGTCTTGTCCGGTCTTGTCCGGTCTTGTCTGGGTCTTGTCCGGTCTTGTCTGGGTCTTGTCCGGTCTTGTCTGGGTCTTGTCCGGTCTTGTCTGGGTCTTGTCCGGTCTTGTCTGGGTCTTGTCCGGTCTTGTCCGGTCTTGTCGGGTCTTGTCCGGTCTTGTCCGGTCTTGTCTGGGTCTTGTCCGGTCTTGTCCGGTCTTGTCTGGGTCTTGTCCGGTCTTGTCTGGGTCTTGTCCGGTCTTGTCCGGTCTTGTCTGGGTCTTGTCCGGTCTTGTCTGGGTCTTGTCCGGTCTTGTCTGGGTCTTGTCCGGTCTTGTCTGGGTCTTGTCCGGTCTTGTCTGGGTCTTGTCCGGTCTTGTCCGGTCTTGTCCGGTCTTGTCTGGGTCTTGTCCGGGTCTTGTCCGGTCTTGTCTGGGTCTTGTCCGGTCTTGTCCGGTCTTGTCCGGTCTTGTCTGGGTCTTGTCCGGTCTTGTCTGGGTCTTGTCCGGTCTTGTCCGGTCTTGTATGGGTCTTGTCCGGTCTTGTCCGGTCTTGTCTGGGTCTTGTCCGGTCTTGTCTGGGTTTGTCCGGTCTTGTCCTGTCTTGTCTGGGTCTTGTCCGGTCTTGTCCGGCCTTGTGTGGGTCTTGTCCGGTCTTGTCCGGCCTTGTCCGGTCTTGTCTGGGTCTTGTCCGGCCTTGTCCGGTCTTGTCTGGGTCTTGTCCGGCCTTGTCCGGTCTTGTCTGGTCTTGTCTGGGTCTTGACCGGCCTTGTCCGGTCTTGTCTGGGTCTTCTCCGGTCTTGTCCGGTCTTGTCCGGTCTTGTCTCGGTCTTGTCTGGGTCTTGTCCGGTCTTGTCCGGTCTTGTCTGGGTCTTGTCTTGTCTGTGTCTTGTCCGGTCTTGTCCGGTCTTGTCCGGTCTTGTCCGGTCTTGTCTGGGTCTTGTCCGGTCTTGTCCGGTCTTGTCCGGGTCTTGTCCGGTCTTGTCCGGTCTTGTCCGGTCTTGTCCGGTCTTGTCCGGTCTTGTCCGGTCTTGTCCGGTCTTGTCCGGTCTTGTCCGGGTCTTGTCCGGTCTTGTCCGGTCTTGTCTGGGTCTTGTCTGGTCTTGTCTGGGTCTTGTCTGGGTCTTGTCCGGTCTTGTCCGGTCTTGTCCGGTCTTGTCCGGTCTTGTCCGGTCTTGTCTGGGTCTTGTCTGGTCTTGTCTGGGTCTTGTCTGGGTCTTGTCTGGGTCTTGTCTGTGTCTTGTCCGGGTCTTGTCCGGGTCTTGTCCGGGTCTTGTCCGGGTCTTGTCCGGGTCTTGTCCGGGTCTTGTCCGGGTCTTGTCCGGGTCTTGTCCGGTCTTGTCCGGTCTTGTCTGGGTCTTGTCCGGTCTTGTCCGGCCTTGTCCGGTCTTGTCTGGGTCTTGTCCGGCCTTGTCCGGTCTTGTCTGGGTCTTGTCCGGCCTTGTCCGGTCTTGTCTGGGTCTTGTCCGGCCTTGTCCGGTCTTGTCTGGGTCTTGACCGGCCTTGTCCGGTCTTGTCTGGTTCTTCTCCGGTCTTGTCCGGTCTTGTCTCGGTCTTGTCTGGGTCTTGTCCGGTCTTGTCCGGTCTTGTCTGGGTCTTGTCTTGTCTGGGTCTTGTCTTGTCTGGGTCTTGTCCGGTCTTGTCCGGTCTTGTCTGGGTCTTGTCCGGTCTTGTCCGGTCTTGTCTGGGTCTTGTCCGGTCTTGTCTGGGTCTTGTCCGGTCTTGTCCGGTCTTGTCTGGGTCTTGTCCGGTCTTGTCTGGGTCCTGTCCGGTCTTTTCTGGTCTTGTCTAGGTCTTGTCCGGTCTTGTCTGGGTCTTGTCCGGTCTTGTCCGGTCTTGTCCGGTATTGTCCGGTCTTGTCCGGTCTTGTCCGGTCTTGTCCGGTCTTGTCTGGGTCTTGTCCGGTCTTGTCCGGTCTTGTCTGGTTCTTGTCCGGTCTTGTCTGGTTCTTGTCCGGTCTTGTCCGGTCTTGTCCGGTCTTGTCCGGTCTTGTATGGGTCTTGTCCGGTCTTGTCTGGGTCTTGTCCGGTCTTGTCCGGTCTTGTCTGGGTCTTGTCCGGTCTTGTCTGGGTCTTGTCCGGTCTTGTCCGGGTCTTGTCCGGTCTTGTCCGGTCTTGTCCGGTCTTGTCCGGGTCTTGTCCGGTCTTGTCCGGTCTTGTCTGGGTCTTGTCCGGTCTTGTCCGGGTCTTGACCGGTCTTGTCCGGTCTTGTCCGGTCTTGTCCGGTCTTGTCTGGGTCTTGTCTGGGTCTTGTCCGGTCTTGTCTGGGTCTTGTCCGGTCTTGTCCGTTCTTGTCTGGGTCTTGTCCGGTCTTGTCTGGGTCTTGTCCGGTCTTGTCCGGTCTTGTCCGGTCTTGTCTGGGTCTTGTCCGGTCTTGTCCGGTCTTGTCTGGTCTTGTCTGGGTCTTGTCCGGTCTTGTCCGGTCTTGTCCGGTCTTGTCCGGGTCTTGTCCGGTCTTGTCCGGTCTTGTCTGGGTCTTGTCTGGTCTTGTCTGGGTCTTGTCTGGGTCTTGTCCGGGTCTTGTCCGGGTCTTGTCCGGGTCTTGTCCGGGTCTTGTCCGGTCTTGTCCGGTCTTGTCTGGGTCTTGTCCGGTCTTGTCCGGTCTTGTCTGGGTCTTGTCTGGGTCTTGTCCGGTCTTGTCCGGTCTTGTCTGGGTCTTGTCCGGTCTTGTCTGGTTCTTGTCCGGTCTTGTCTGGGTCTTGTCCGGTCTTGTCCGGTCTTGTCCGGTCTTGTCTGGGTCTTGTCCTGTCTTGTCCGGTCTTGTCTGGTCTTGTCTGGGTCTTGTCCGGTCTTGTCCGGTCTTGTCCGGTCTTGTCCGGGTCTTGTCCGGTCTTGTCCGGTCTTGTCTGGGTCTTGTCTGGTCTTGTCTGGGTCTTGTCTGGGTCTTGTCCGGGTCTTGTCCGGGTCTTGTCCGGGTCTTGTCCGGTCTTGTCCGGTCTTGTCTGGGTCTTGTCCGGTCTTGTCCGGTCTTGTCTGGGTCTTGTCCGGTCTTGTCCGGTCTTGTCTGGGTTTGTCCGGTCTTGTCCGGTCTTGTCTGGGTCTTGTCCTGTCATGTCCGGCCTTGTGTGGGTCTTGTCCGGTCTTGTCCGGCCTTGTCCGGTCTTGTCTGGGTCTTGTCCGGCCTTGTCCGGTCTTGTCTGGGTCTTGTCCGGCCTTGTCCGGTCTTGTCTGGGTCTTGTCCGGCCTTGTCTGGTCTTGTCTGGGTCTTGACCGACCTTGTCCGGTCTTGTCTGGGTCTTCTCCGGTCTTGTCCGGTCTTGTCTCGGTCTTGTCTGGGTCTTGTCCGGTCTTGTCCGGTCTTGTCTGGGTCTTGTCTTGTCTGGGTCTTGTCCGGTCTTGTCCGGTCTTGTCTGGGTCTTGTCCGGTCGTGTCCGGTCTTGTCTGGGTCTTGTCCGGTCTTGTCCGGTCTTGTCCGGTCTTGTCCGGTCTTGTCTGGGTCTTGTCCGGTCTTGTCTGGGTCTTGTCCGGTCTTGTCTGGGTCTTGTCCGGTCTTTTCTGGTCTTGTCTGGGTCTTGTCCGGTCTTGTCCGGTCTTGTCTGGGTCTTGTCCGGTCTTGTCCGGTCTTGTCTGGGTCTTGTCCGGTCTTGTCCGGTCTTGTCCGGTCTTGTCCGGGTCTTGTCCGGTCTTGTCTGGGTCTTGTCTGGTCTTGTCTGTGTCTTGTCTGGGTCTTGTCCGGGTCTTGTCCGGGTCTTGTCCGGGTCTTGTCCGGTCTTGTCCGGTCTTGTCTGGGTCTTGTCCGGTCTTGTCCGGTCTTGTCCGGTCTTGTCCGGTCTTGTCCGGTCTTGTCCGGTCTTGTCCGGTCTTGTCCGGTCTTGTCCGGTCTTGTCTGGTTCTTGTCCGGTCTTGTCTGGTTCTTGTCCGGTCTTGTCCGGTCTTGTATGGGTCTTGTCCGGTCTTGTCTGGGTCTTGTCCGGTCTTGTCTGGGTCTTGTCCGGTCTTGTCCGGTCTTGTCTGGTTCTTGTCCGGTCTTGTCCGGTCTTGTATGGGTCTTGTCCGGTCTTGTCTGGGTCTTGTCCGGTCTTGTCTGGGTCTTGTCCGGTCTTGTCCGGTCTTGTCTGGGTCTTGTCCGGTCTTGTCCGGGTCTTGTCCGGTCTTGTCCGGTCTTGTCCGGGTCTTGTCCGGTCTTGTCCGGTCTTGTCTGGGTCTTGTCCGGTCTTGTCCGGTCTTGTCCGGGTCTTGTCCGGGCTTGTCCGGGTCTTGTCCGGTCTTGTCCGGTCTTGTCTGGGTCTTGTCCGGTCTTGTCCGGTCTTGTCCGGTCTTGTCCGGTCTTGTCTGGGTCTTGTCTGGGTCTTGTCCGGTCTTGTCCGGTCTTGTCTGGGTCTTGTCCGGTCTTGTCCGGTCTTGTCCGGTCTTGTCTGGGTCTTGTCCGGTCTTGTCCGGTCTTGTCCGGGTCTTGTCCGGTCTTGTCCGGTCTTGTCTGGGTCTTGTCTGGTCTTGTCTGGGTCTTGTCTGGGTCTTGTCCGGGTCTTGTCCGGGTCTTGTCCGGTCTTGTCCGGTCTTGTCTGGGTCTTGTCCGGTCTTGTCCGGTCTTGTCTGGGTCTTGTCTGGGTCTTGTCTGGGTCTTGTCCGGTCTTGTCCGGTCTTGTCTGGGTCTTGTCCGGTCTTGTCCGGTCTTGTCTGGGTTTGTCCGGTCTTGTCCGGTCTTGTCTGGGTCTTGTCCGGTCTTGTCCAGCCTTGTGTGGGTCTTGTCCGGTCTTGTCCGGCCTTGTCCGGTCTTGTCTGGGTCTTGTCCGGCCTTGTCCGGTCTTGTCTGGGTCTTGTCCGGCCTTGTCCGGTCTTGTCTGGGTCTTGTCCGGTCTTGTCTGGGTCTTGTCCGGTCTTGTCCGGTCTTGTCTGGGTCTTGTCCGGTCTTGTCTGGGTCTTGTCCGGGTCTTGTCCGGTCTTGTCTGGGTCTTGTCCGGTCTTGTCTGGGTCTTGTCTGGGTCCTGTCCGGTCTTTTCTGGTCTTGTCTAGGTCTTGTCCGGTCTTGTCCGGTCTTGTCCGATCTTGTCTGGGTCTTGTCCGGTGTTGTCCGGGTCTTGTCCGGGTCTTGTCCGGTCTTGTCCGGTCTTGTCTGGGTCTTGTCCGGGTCTTGTCCGGTCTTGTCTGGGTCTTGTCCGGTCTTGTCTGGGTCTTGTCTGGGTCCTGTCCGGTCTTGTCTGGGTCTTGTCCGGTCTTGTCCGGTCTTGTCCGGTCTTGTCCGATCTTGTCTGGGTCTTGTCCGGTGTTGTCCGGGTCTTGTCCGGGTCTTGTCCGGTCTTGTCCGGTCTTGTCTGGGTTTTGTCTGGGTCTTGTCCGGTCTTGTCCGGTCTTGTCCGGTCTTGTCTGGGTCTTGTCCGGTCTTGTCTGGGTCTTGTCCGGTCTTGTCCGGGTCTTGTCCGGTCTTGTCCGGTCTTGTCTGGGTCTTGTCCGGTCTTGTCCGGCCTTGTCTGGGTCTTGTCCGGTCTTGTCCGGCCTTGTCCGGCCTTGTCCGGCCTTGTCCGGTCTTGTCTGGGTCTTGTCCGGCCTTGTCCGGTCTTGTCTGTGTCTTGTCCGGCCTTTTCCGGTCTTGTCCGGCCTTGTCCGGTCTTGTCTGGGTCTTGACCGGCCTTGTCCGGTCTTGTCTGGGTCTTGTCTGGGTCTTGTCCGGTCTTGTCTGGGTTTTGTCCGGTCTTGTCCGGTCTTGTCTGGGTCTTGTCCGGTCTTGTCCGGTCTTGTCTGGGTCTTGTCTGGGTCTTGTCTGGGTCTTGTCTGGGTCTTGTCCGGTCTTGTCCGGTCTTGTCTGGGTCTTGTCCGGTCTTGTCCGGTCTTGTCTGGGTTTGTCCGGTCTTGTCCGGTCTTGTCTGGGTCTTGTCCGGTCTTGTCCGGCCTTGTGTGGGTCTTGTCCGGCCTTGTCCGGCCTTGTCCGGTCTTGTCTGGGTCTTGTCCGGCCTTGTCCGGTCTTGTCTGGGTCTTGTCCGGCCTTGTCCGGTCTTGTCTGGGTCTTGTCCGGCCTTGTCTGGTCTTGTCTGGGTCTTGACCGGCCTTGTCCGGTCTTGTCTGGGTCTTCTCCGGTCTTGTCCGGTCTTGTCCGGTCTTGTCTCGGTCTTGTCTGGGTCTTGTCCGGTCTTGTCCGGTCTTGTCTGGGTCTTGTCTTGTCTGGGTCTTGTCCGGTCTTGTCCGGTCTTGTCTGGGTCTTGTCCGGTCTTGTCCGGTCTTGTCTGGGTCTTGTCCGGTCTTGTCTGGGTCTTGTCCGGTCTTGTCCGGTCTTGTCTGGGTCTTGTCCGGTCTTGTCTGGGTCTTGTCTGGTCTTGTCTGGGTCTTGTCTGGGTCTTGTCCGGGTCTTGTCCGGGTCTTGTCCGGGTCTTGTCCGGTCTTGTCCGGTCTTGTCTGGGTCTTGTCCGGTCTTGTCCGGTCTTGTCCGGTCTTGTCCGGTCTTGTCCGGTCTTGTCCGGTCTTGTCCGGTCTTGTCCGGTCTTGTCCGGTCTTGTCCGGTCTTGTCTGGTTCTTGTCCGGTCTTGTCTGGTTCTTGTCCGGTCTTGTCCGGTCTTGTATGGGTCTTGTCCGGTCTTGTCTGGGTCTTGTCCGGTCTTGTCTGGGTCTTGTCCGGACTTGTCCGGTCTTGTCTGGGTCTTGTCCGGTCTTGTCCGGGTCTTGTCCGGTCTTGTCCGGTCTTGTCCGGGTCTTGTCCGGTCTTGTCCGGTCTTGTCTGGGTCTTGTCCGGTCTTGTCCGGTCTTGTCCGGGTCTTGTTCGGTCTTGTCCGGGTCTTGTCCGGTCTTGTCCGGTCTTGTCTGGGTCTTGTCCGGTCTTGTCCGGTCTTGTCCGGTCTTGTCCGGTCTTGTCTGGGTCTTGTCTGGGTCTTGTCCGGTCTTGTCCGGTCTTGTCTGGGTCTTGTCCGGTCTTGTCCGGTCTTGTCCGGTCTTGTCTGGGTCTTGTCCGGTCTTGTCCGGTCTTGTCCGGGTCTTGTCCGGTCTTGTCCGGTCTTGTCTGGGTCTTGTCTGGTCTTGTCTGGGTCTTGTCTGGGTCTTGTCCGGGTCTTGTCCGGGTCTTGTCCGGTCTTGTCCGGTCTTGTCTGGGTCTTGTCCGGTCTTGTCCGGTCTTGTCTGGGTCTTGTCTGGGTCTTGTCTGGGTCTTGTCCGGTCTTGTCCGGTCTTGTCTGGGTCTTGTCCGGTCTTGTCCGGTCTTGTCTGGGTTTGTCCGGTCTTGTCCGGTCTTGTCTGGGTCTTGTCCGGTCTTGTCCGGCCTTGTGTGGGTCTTGTCCGGTCTTGTCCGGCCTTGTCCGGTCTTGTCTGGGTCTTGTCCGGCCTTGTCCGGTCTTGTCTGGGTCTTGTCCGGCCTTGTCCGGTCTTGTCTGGGTCTTGTCCGGTCTTGTCTGGGTCTTGTCCGGTCTTGTCCGGTCTTGTCTGGGTCTTGTCCGGTCTTGTCTGGGTCTTGTCCGGGTCTTGTCCGGTCTTGTCTGGGTCTTGTCTGGTCTTGTCTGGTCTTGTCTGGGTCTTGTCCGGTCTTGTCTGGGTCCTGTCCGGTCTTTTCTGGTCTTGTCTAGGTCTTGTCCGGTCTTGTCCGGTCTTGTCTGGGTCTTGTCCGGTCTTGTCTGGGTCTTGTCCGGTCTTGTCTGGGTCTTGTCCGGTCTTGTCCGGTCTTGTCCGGTCTTGTCCGATCTTGTCTGGGTCTTGTCCGGTCTTGTCCGGGTCTTGTCCGGGTCTTGTCCGGTCTTGTCCGGTCTTGTCTGGGTCTTGTCTGGGTCTTGTCCGGTCTTGTCTGGGTCTTGTCCGGTCTTGTCTGGGTCTTGTCTGGTCTTGTCCGGGTCTTGTCCGGTCTTGTCCGGTCTTGTCTGGGTCTTGTCCGGTCTTGTCCGGCCTTGTCTGGGTCTTGTCCGGTCTTGTCCGGCCTTGTCCGGCCTTGTCCGGCCTTGTCCGGTCTTGTCTGGGTCTTGTCCGGCCTTGTCCGGTCTTGTCTGTGTCTTGTCCGGCCTTGTCCGGTCTTGTCCGGCCTTGTCCGGTCTTGTCTGGGTCTTGACCGGCCTTGTCCGGTCTTGTCTGGGTCTTGTCTGGGTCTTGTCCGGTCTTGTCTGGGTTTTGTCCGGTCTTGTCCGGTCTTGTCTGGGTCTTGTCCGGTCTTGTCCGGTCTTGTCTGGGTCTTGTCTGGGTCTTGTCTGGGTCTTGTCTGGGTCTTGTCCGGTCTTGTCCGGCCTTGTCCGGTCTTGTCTGGGTCTTGTCTGGGTCTTGTCTGGGTCTTGTCCGGTCTTGTCCGGCCTTGTCCGGTCTTGTCTGGGTCTTGTCCGGCCTTGTCCGGTCTTGTCTGGTTCTTGTCCGGCCTTGTCCGGTCTTGTCTGGGTCTTGTCCGGCCTTGTCCGGTCTTGTCTGGGTCTTGACCGGCCTTGTCCGGTCTTGTCTGGGTCTTCTCCGGTCTTGTCCGGTCTTGTCTCGGTCTTGTCTGGGTCTTGTCCGGTCTTGTCCGGTCTTGTCTGGGTCTTGTCTTGTCTGGGTCTTGTCTTGTCTGGGTCTTGTCCGGTCTTGTCCGGTCTTGTCTGGGTCTTGTCCGGTCTTGTCCGGTCTTGTCTGGGTCTTGTCCGGTCTTGTCTGGGTCTTGTCCGGTCTTGTCCGGTCTTGTCTGGGTCTTGTCCGGTCTTGTCTGGGTCTTGTCCGGTCTTGTCTGGGTCCTGTCCGGTCTTTTCTGGTCTTGTCTACGTCTTGTCCGGTCTTGTCCGGTCTTGTCTGGGTCTTGTCCGGTCTTGTCCGGTCTTGTCTGGGTCTTGTCCGGTCTTGTCCGGTCTTGTCTGGGTCTTGTCCGGTCTTGTCCGGCCTTGTCTGGGTCTTGTCCGGTCTTGTCCGGCCTTGTCCGGTCTTGTCTGGGTCTTGTCCGGCCTTGTCCGGTCTTGTCTGGGTCTTGTCCGGCCTTGTCCGGTCTTGTCTGGGTCTTGTCCGGTCTTGTCCGGTCTTGTCAGGTCTTGTCCGGTCTTGTCTGGGTCTTGTCCGGTCTTGTCTGGGTCTTGTCCGGTCTTGTCCGGTCTTGTCTGGGTCTTGTCCGGTCTTGTCCGGTCTTGTCTGGGTCTTGTCCGGTCTTGTCCGGCCTTGTCTGGGTCTTGTCCGGTCTTGTCCAGCCTTGTCCGGTCTTGTCAGGGTTAGGGTTAGGGTTAGGGTTAGGGTTAGGGTTAGGGTTAGGGTTAGGGTTAGGGTTAGGGTTAGGGTTAGGGTTAGGGTTAGGGTTAGGGTTAGGGTTAGGGTTAGGGTTAGGGTTAGGGTTAGGGTTAGGGTTAGGGTTAGGGTTAGGGTTAGGGTTAGGGTTAGGGTTAGGGTTAGGGTTAGGGTTAGGGTTAGGGTTAGGGTTAGGGTTAGGGTTAGGGTTAGGGTTAGGGTTAGGGTTAGGGTTAGGGTTAGGGTTAGGGTTAGGGTTAGGGTTAGGGTTAGGGTTAGGGTTAGGGTTAGGGTTAGGGTTAGGGTTAGGGTTAGGGTTAGGGTTAGGGTTAGGGTTAGGGTTAGGGTTAGGGTTAGGGTTAGGGTTAGGGTTAGGGTTAGGGTTAGGGTTAGGGTTAGGGTTAGGGTTAGGGTTAGGGTTAGGGTTAGGGTTAGGGTTAGGGTTAGGGTTAGGGTTAGGGTTAGGGTTAGGGTTAGGGTTAGGGTTAGGGTTAGGGTTAGGGTTAGGGTTAGGGTTAGGGTTAGGGTTAGGGTTAGGGTTAGGGTTAGGGTTAGGGTTAGGGTTAGGGTTAGGGTTAGGGTTAGGGTTAGGGTTAGGGTTAGGGTTAGGGTTAGGGTTAGGGTTAGGGTTAGGGTTAGGGTTAGGGTTAGGGTTAGGGTTAGGGTTAGGGTTAGGGTTAGGGTTAGGGTTAGGGTTAGGGTTAGGGTTAGGGTTAGGGTTAGGGTTAGGGTTAGGGTTAGGGTTAGGGTTAGGGTTAGGGTTAGGGTTAGGGTTAGGGTTAGGGTTAGGGTTAGGGTTAGGGTTAGGGTTAGGGTTAGGGTTAGGGTTAGGGTTAGGGTTAGGGTTAGGGTTAGGGTTAGGGTTAGGGTTAGGGTTAGGGTTAGGGTTAGGGTTAGGGTTAGGGTTAGGGTTAGGGTTAGGGTTAGGGTTAGGGTTAGGGTTAGGGTTAGGGTTAGGGTTAGGGTTAGGGTTAGGGTTAGGGTTAGGGTTAGGGTTAGGGTTAGGGTTAGGGTTAGGGTTAGGGTTAGGGTTAGGGTTAGGGTTAGGGTTAGGGTTAGGGTTAGGGTTAGGGTTAGGGTTAGGGTTAGGGTTAGGGTTAGGGTTAGGGTTAGGGTTAGGGTTAGGGTTAGGGTTAGGGTTAGGGTTAGGGTTAGGGTTAGGGTTAGGGTTAGGGTTAGGGTTAGGGTTAGGGTTAGGGTTAGGGTTAGGGTTAGGGTTAGGGTTAGGGTTAGGGTTAGGGTTAGGGTTAGGGTTAGGGTTAGGGTTAGGGTTAGGGTTAGGGTTAGGGTTAGGGTTAGGGTTAGGGTTAGGGTTAGGGTTAGGGTTAGGGTTAGGGTTAGGGTTAGGGTTAGGGTTAGGGTTAGGGTTAGGGTTAGGGTTAGGGTTAGGGTTAGGGTTAGGGTTAGGGTTAGGGTTAGGGTTAGGGTTAGGGTTAGGGTTAGGGGTTGGGGTTAGGGTTAGGGTTAGGGTTAGGGTTAGGGTTAGGGTTAGGGTTAGGGTTAGGGTTAGGGTTAGGGTTAGGGTTAGGGTTAGGGTTAGGGTTAGGGTTAGGGTTAGGGTTAGGGTTAGGGTTAGGGTTAGGGTTAGGGTTAGGGTTAGGGTTAGGGTTAGGGTTAGGGTTAGGGTTAGGGTTAGGGTTAGGGTTAGGGTTAGGGTTAGGGTTAGGGTTAGGGTTAGGGTTAGGGTTAGGGTTAGGGTTAGGGTTAGGGTTAGGGTTAGGGTTAGGGTTAGGGTTAGGGTTAGGGTTAGGGTTAGGGTTAGGGTTAGGGTTAGGGTTAGGGTTAGGGTTAGGGTTAGGGTTAGGGTTAGGGTTAGGGTTAGGGTTAGGGTTAGGGTTAGGGTTAGGGTTAGGGTTAGGGTTAGGGTTAGGGTTAGGGTTAGGGTTAGGGTTAGGGTTAGGGTTAGGGTTAGGGTTAGGGTTAGGGTTAGGGTTAGGGTTAGGGTTAGGGTTAGGGTTAGGGTTAGGGTTAGGGTTAGGGTTAGGGTTAGGGTTAGGGTTAGGGTTAGGGTTAGGGTTAGGGTTAGGGTTAGGGTTAGGGTTAGGGTTAGGGTTAGGGTTAGGGTTAGGGTTAGGGTTAGGGTTAGGGTTAGGGTTAGGGTTAGGGTTAGGGTTAGGGTTAGGGTTAGGGTTAGGGTTAGGGTTAGGGTTAGGGTTAGGGTTAGGGTTAGGGTTAGGGTTAGGGTTAGGGTTAGGGTTAGGGTTAGGGTTAGGGTTAGGGTTAGGGTTAGGGTTAGGGTTAGGGTTAGGGTTAGGGTTAGGGTTAGGGTTAGGGTTAGGGTTAGGGTTAGGGTTAGGGTTAGGGTTAGGGTTAGGGTTAGGGTTAGGGTTAGGGTTAGGGTTAGGGTTAGGGTTAGGGTTAGGGTTAGGGTTAGGGTTAGGGTTAGGGTTAGGGTTAGGGTTAGGGTTAGGGTTAGGGTTAGGGTTAGGGTTAGGGTTAGGGTTAGGGTTAGGGTTAGGGTTAGGGTTAGGGTTAGGGTTAGGGTTAGGGTTAGGGTTAGGGTTAGGGTTAGGGTTAGGGTTAGGGTTAGGGTTAGGGTTAGGGTTAGGGTTAGGGTTAGGGTTAGGGTTAGGGTTAGGGTTAGGGTTAGGGTTAGGGTTAGGGTTAGGGTTAGGGTTAGGGTTAGGGTTAGGGTTAGGGTTAGGGTTAGGGTTAGGGTTAGGGTTAGGGTTAGGGTTAGGGTTAGGGTTAGGGTTAGGGTTAGGGTTAGGGTTAGGGTTAGGGTTAGGGTTAGGGTTAGGGTTAGGGTTAGGGTTAGGGTTAGGGTTAGGGTTAGGGTTAGGGTTAGGGTTAGGGTTAGGGTTAGGGTTAGGGTTAGGGTTAGGGTTAGGGTTAGGGTTAGGGTTAGGGTTAGGGTTAGGGTTAGGGTTAGGGTTAGGGTTAGGGTTAGGGTTAGGGTTAGGGTTAGGGTTAGGGTTAGGGTTAGGGTTAGGGTTAGGGTTAGGGTTAGGGTTAGGGTTAGGGTTAGGGTTAGGGTTAGGGTTAGGGTTAGGGTTAGGGTTAGGGTTAGGGTTAGGGTTAGGGTTAGGGTTAGGGTTAGGGTTAGGGTTAGGGTTAGGGTTAGGGTTAGGGTTAGGGTTAGGGTTAGGGTTAGGGTTAGGGTTAGGGTTAGGGTTAGGGTTAGGGTTAGGGTTAGGGTTAGGGTTAGGGTTAGGGTTAGGGTTAGGGTTAGGGTTAGGGTTAGGGTTAGGGTTAGGGTTAGGGTTAGGGTTAGGGTTAGGGTTAGGGTTAGGGTTAGGGTTAGGGTTAGGGTTAGGGTTAGGGTTAGGGTTAGGGTTAGGGTTAGGGTTAGGGTTAGGGTTAGGGTTAGGGTTAGGGTTAGGGTTAGGGTTAGGGTTAGGGTTAGGGTTAGGGTTAGGGTTAGGGTTAGGGTTAGGGTTAGGGTTAGGGTTAGGGTTAGGGTTAGGGTTAGGGTTAGGGTTAGGGTTAGGGTTAGGGTTAGGGTTAGGGTTAGGGTTAGGGTTAGGGTTAGGGTTAGGGTTAGGGTTAGGGTTAGGGTTAGGGTTAGGGTTAGGGTTAGGGTTAGGGTTAGGGTTAGGGTTAGGGTTAGGGTTAGGGTTAGGGTTAGGGTTAGGGTTAGGGTTAGGGTTAGGGTTAGGGTTAGGGTTAGGGTTAGGGTTAGGGTTAGGGTTAGGGTTAGGGTTAGGGTTAGGGTTAGGGTTAGGGTTAGGGTTAGGGTTAGGGTTAGGGTTAGGGTTAGGGTTAGGGTTAGGGTTAGGGTTAGGGTTAGGGTTAGGGTTAGGGTTAGGGTTAGGGTTAGGGTTAGGGTTAGGGTTAGGGTTAGGGTTAGGGTTAGGGTTAGGGTTAGGGTTAGGGTTAGGGTTAGGGTTAGGGTTAGGGTTAGGGTTAGGGTTAGGGTTAGGGTTAGGGTTAGGGTTAGGGTTAGGGTTAGGGTTAGGGTTAGGGTTAGGGTTAGGGTTAGGGTTAGGGTTAGGGTTAGGGTTAGGGTTAGGGTTAGGGTTAGGGTTAGGGTTAGGGTTAGGGTTAGGGTTAGGGTTAGGGTTAGGGTTAGGGTTAGGGTTAGGGTTAGGGTTAGGGTTAGGGTTAGGGTTAGGGTTAGGGTTAGGGTTAGGGTTAGGGTTAGGGTTAGGGTTAGGGTTAGGGTTAGGGTTAGGGTTAGGGTTAGGGTTAGGGTTAGGGTTAGGGTTAGGGTTAGGGTTAGGGTTAGGGTTAGGGTTAGGGTTAGGGTTAGGGTTAGGGTTAGGGTTAGGGTTAGGGTTAGGGTTAGGGTTAGGGTTAGGGTTAGGGTTAGGGTTAGGGTTAGGGTTAGGGTTAGGGTTAGGGTTAGGGTTAGGGTTAGGGTTAGGGTTAGGGTTAGGGTTAGGGTTAGGGTTAGGGTTAGGGTTAGGGTTAGGGTTAGGGTTAGGGTTAGGGTTAGGGTTAGGGTTAGGGTTAGGGTTAGGGTTAGGGTTAGGGTTAGGGTTAGGGTTAGGGTTAGGGTTAGGGTTAGGGTTAGGGTTAGGGTTAGGGTTAGGGTTAGGGTTAGGGTTAGGGTTAGGGTTAGGGTTAGGGTTAGGGTTAGGGTTAGGGTTAGGGTTAGGGTTAGGGTTAGGGTTAGGGTTAGGGTTAGGGTTAGGGTTAGGGTTAGGGTTAGGGTTAGGGTTAGGGTTAGGGTTAGGGTTAGGGTTAGGGTTAGGGTTAGGGTTAGGGTTAGGGTTAGGGTTAGGGTTAGGGTTAGGGTTAGGGTTAGGGTTAGGGTTAGGGTTAGGGTTAGGGTTAGGGTTAGGGTTAGGGTTAGGGTTAGGGTTAGGGTTAGGGTTAGGGTTAGGGTTAGGGTTAGGGTTAGGGTTAGGGTTAGGGTTAGGGTTAGGGTTAGGGTTAGGGTTAGGGTTAGGGTTAGGGTTAGGGTTAGGGTTAGGGTTAGGGTTAGGGTTAGGGTTAGGGTTAGGGTTAGGGTTAGGGTTAGGGTTAGGGTTAGGGTTAGGGTTAGGGTTAGGGTTAGGGTTAGGGTTAGGGTTAGGGTTAGGGTTAGGGTTAGGGTTAGGGTTAGGGTTAGGGTTAGGGTTAGGGTTAGGGTTAGGGTTAGGGTTAGGGTTAGGGTTAGGGTTAGGGTTAGGGTTAGGGTTAGGGTTAGGGTTAGGGTTAGGGTTAGGGTTAGGGTTAGGGTTAGGGTTAGGGTTAGGGTTAGGGTTAGGGTTAGGGTTAGGGTTAGGGTTAGGGTTAGGGTTAGGGTTAGGGTTAGGGTTAGGGTTAGGGTTAGGGTTAGGGTTAGGGTTAGGGTTAGGGTTAGGGTTAGGGTTAGGGTTAGGGTTAGGGTTAGGGTTAGGGTTAGGGTTAGGGTTAGGGTTAGGGTTAGGGTTAGGGTTAGGGTTAGGGTTAGGGTTAGGGTTAGGGTTAGGGTTAGGGTTAGGGTTAGGGTTAGGGTTAGGGTTAGGGTTAGGGTTAGGGTTAGGGTTAGGGTTAGGGTTAGGGTTAGGGTTAGGGTTAGGGTTAGGGTTAGGGTTAGGGTTAGGGTTAGGGTTAGGGTTAGGGTTAGGGTTAGGGTTAGGGTTAGGGTTAGGGTTAGGGTTAGGGTTAGGGTTAGGGTTAGGGTTAGGGTTAGGGTTAGGGTTAGGGTTAGGGTTAGGGTTAGGGTTAGGGTTAGGGTTAGGGTTAGGGTTAGGGTTAGGGTTAGGGTTAGGGTTAGGGTTAGGGTTAGGGTTAGGGTTAGGGTTAGGGTTAGGGTTAGGGTTAGGGTTAGGGTTAGGGTTAGGGTTAGGGTTAGGGTTAGGGTTAGGGTTAGGGTTAGGGTTAGGGTTAGGGTTAGGGTTAGGGTTAGGGTTAGGGTTAGGGTTAGGGTTAGGGTTAGGGTTAGGGTTAGGGTTAGGGTTAGGGTTAGGGTTAGGGTTAGGGTTAGGGTTAGGGTTAGGGTTAGGGTTAGGGTTAGGGTTAGGGTTAGGGTTAGGGTTAGGGTT